>NC_142803.1:33133974-33386218 GCF_049724085.1 Artemia sp. Qi Xiang Cuo | reverse complement strand
ATTTTGAATTTCTTTCATTGAAATGCAAGAGTTGGAATATTTCAGTAGTGTTATGTTGTGCTTTACCTTGTCATAGCTACAATCTATTGATTTTTAAAAGTTCATTTTGGATTTCTTTCGTTGGAAAACAAGAGTTGGAATCTTTCAGTAGTGTTTTGTCGTGGTTTAAATTTTAAAATATATATTCTATTAATTTTACAATGTTCATTTTTAATTTCTGTAATTGAAATTAAAGAGTTGGAATATTTAAGTATTTTTTTGTTGTGGTTTACCTTGTCACAGTTACATTCTCTTGATTTTTCAAAGTTCATTTTGAATTTCTTTCGTTGAAATGCAGGAGTTGGAATATTTCAGTAGTGTTTTGTCATGTTTTACCTTGTCACAGATACATTCTATTGATTTTTAAAAGTTCATTTGAATTTCTATCATTGAAATGCAAGAGTTTGAATATTTCAGTAATGTTTTGTCGTGGTTTACCTTGTCACAGTTACATTCTCCTGATTTTTCAAAGTTCATTTGAATTACTTTCATTGAAATGCAAGAGTTGGATTATTTCAGTAGTGTTTTGTTATTCTTTACCTTGTCACGGTTACATTCTTTTAATTTTTCAAAGTTAATTTTGAATTTCTTTTGTTGAAATGCAAGAGTTGGATTATTTCAGTAGTGTTTTGTTGTGATTTACTTTGTCAAATTTACATTCTCTTGATTTTTCAAAGTTCATTTTGAATTTCTTTCATTGAAATGCAAGAGTTGGATTATTTCAGTAGGGTCTAGTCATAGTTTACCTTGTCATAGTTATATTCTCTTGATTTTTTAAAGTACCTTTTGTATTTCTATCGTTGAAAAGTAAGAGTTGGATTATTTCAGTAGAGGTTTGTCGTGGTTCACCTTGTCTCAGATACATTTCATTGATTTTTTAAAGTTCGTTTTGGATTTCTTCCTTTGAAATGCAAGAGTTGGAATATTTCAGTAGTGTTTTGTCATGGTTTACCTTGTCACAGATACATTCTCTTGATTTTTCAAATTTCATTTCGAATTTCTTTCATTGAAATGCAAGAGTTGGAATATTTCAGTACTGTTTTGTTGTGATTTACCTTGTCACACATACATTCTCTTAATTTTTCACATTTCATGTTGGCTTTTATTCGTTGAAATGCAAACGCTGGAATATTTAAGTAGTGTGTTGTTGCTCTTTACCTAGTCAAAGTTAAATTCTCTTGATTTTTCAAAGTTCATTCTGAATTTCTTTCATTGAAATGCAAGAGTGGGATTATTTCAGTAGTGTTTTGTCGTGGTTTACCATGTCACAGTTACATTCCCTTTGATTTTTCAAAGTTCATTTTGGATTTCTTTCATTGGAATGCAAGAGTTGGAATATTTTAGTAGTGTTTTGTCGTGGTTTACCTTGTCACACTTACATTCTCATGATTTTTCAAAGTTTATTTTGGATTTCTATCATTGAAATGCAAGAGTTGGAATATTTCAGTAGTGTTTTATCGTAGTTTACTTTGTCAAAATTACATTATCTTGATTTTCCAAAGTTCATTTTGGATTTCTTTTATTGAAATGCAAGAGTTGGAATATTTCAGTAGTGTTTTGCTGTGGTTTACCTTCTCACACTTACATTTTCTTGATTTTTAAAGTTCATTTGGATTTCTTTCATTGAAATGCAAGAGTTGAAATATTTCAGTAGTGTTTTGTCGTGCTTAACCTTGTCACGCTTACATTTTTTCGATTTTTAAAATCTCATTATGTATTTACTTTATTAAAATGCAAATGTTGAAATATTTCAGTAGTGCTTTGTCATGGTTTACCTTATCGCTCTTATAGTCTTTTAATTTTTATAAGCTCATTTTGAATTTCTTTCATTGAAATGCAAGTTGAAATAGTTAACTTGTGTTTTTTTATGGATCAACTTATCGCAATTACACACTTTTGCTTGTTATAAGTTCATTTTTGGATTTATGTCGTTGAAATGCAAGAGTTGGAATATTTCAGTAGTGTTTTGTCATGATTTACCTTGTCAAAGTTACATTCTCTTGATTTTTCAAAGTTCATTATGAATTTCTTTCATTGAAATGCAAGAGTTGGAATATTTCAGTAGTGTTTGGTTGTGGTTTACCTCGTCACAGTTACATTTTCTTGATTAACCTAACCTAACAAAAATCAAGAAAATGTAACTGTGTCAAGATAAAGCACAACAAAAATTATTTCAAGGAAAGAAATCCACAATGAACTTTGAAAAATCAAGAGAATGTAACTGTGATATGGTAAACCATAACAAAACACTACTGAAATATTCAAACTCTTGCATTTCAACGAAATAAATCGAAAATGATCTTTGAAATATAAAGAGAATGTAAGTGTGGTAAGGTAAACCACTAGAAAACACTACTGAAATATTCCAACTCTTGCATTTCAATGAAAGAAATCCAAAACGAACTTTGAAAAATAGAGAGAATGTAACTATGACAAGGTAAACCACAACAAAACACTACTGAAATATTCCATCTCTTGCATTTCAACGAAAGAAATCCAAAATGAAATTTGGAAAATCAAGGGTTTTTAAATTTGACATTGTAAACCAAGACAAGACACTACTGAAATATTCCAACTATTGCATTTAAACAAAATATATTCAAAATGAAATTTGAAATGTCAAGAGAATGTAACTGTGACAATGTAAAGAACAACAAAAAACTACTGAAATATTCCAAATCTTTCGTTTCAACGAAATAAATTCAAAATGAACTTTGAAAAAACAAGAAAATGTAAGTGTGACAAGGTAAACCACTATAAAACACTATTGAAATATTCCAACTCTTGCATTTCAAAGAAGGAAATCCAAAATGAACTTTGAAAAATCAAGAAAATGTAACTTAGACAAGGTAAACCACGACAAAACACTACTGAAGTATTCCAACTCTTGCTTTTCAACGAAAGAAATTCAAAATGAACTTTGAAAAATCAAGAGAATGTAACTGTGACAAGGTAAACCATGACAAAACACTACTGAAATATTCTAACTCTTGCATTTCAAAGAAAAAAATACAAACTCATCTTTGAATAGTCAAAAGAATGTAGGTCTGGCAGGGTAAACCACGACAAAACACTACTGAAATAACACAACTCTTGAATTTCAATAATAAAAATCCAAAATGAACTATGAACAATCAAGAGAATGTAAGTGTGACAACATAAACCACGACAAAACTACTGAAATATTCCAACTCTTGCATTTCAATGAAAGAAATCCAAAATGAACTGAAAAATCAAGAAAATGTAAGTGTTACAAGGTAAACCACAACAAAAAACTACTGAAATATTCAAACTAGCATTTCAACGAAATAAATCCAAAATGAAATTTGAAAAATCGAGAGAATGTAAGTATGGCATGGTCAACCACGACAAAAAACTGTTGAAATATTAAAACTCTTGCATTTTAACGAAAGAAATTCAAAATTAAATTTTAAATATCAACAAAATATAACTTTGAAAAAGTAAACGACAACAAAATACTACTGAAATATTTCCAATCTTGAATTTCAGCGAAAGAAATACAAAATGAACTTTGAAAAATAAATGGAATGTAGCTGTGACATGCTAACCCACGACTAAACACTAATGAAATAATCCCACTCTTGCATTTCAATGAAAGAAATTCAAAATGAACTTTGGAAAATCAAGAGAATATAACTGTGACAAGTTAAACAACAACAAAACGATTCTGAAATATTCAAAATGAACATTTAAAAATCAAGAGAATGTAACTGTGACATGGTAAACCATAACCAAACACTACTGAAATATTCCAGCTCTTGCGTTTCAATTAAAGAAAACCGAAATGAAACTCGACAAATCAAGAAAATGTAACCGTGACAAGGTAAACCAAAAAAAAAAACTACTGACATATTTCAACTTTTGAATTTCAACGTAAGAAATTCAAAATTAACTTTAAAGAATCAAGACATTGTAACTCTGACAAGGTAAAACACAAAAGAAAACTACTTAAATCATTTAACTTTGTAATTTCAACTATAGAAATACAAAATGAACTTTTAAAAATCATTAGATTGTAATTTTGACATGTTAAACCACGAAAAAAAACTACTGAAACAATCAAGCTAATGAAATTCAATTAAAAAAATCCAAAATGAACTTTTTAAAATCATGATAATGTAACTGTGACAAGGTAAAACATGACAAAACACTACTGAAATATTCCAACTCTTGCATTTCAATGAAAGAAAATCAAAATGAACTTTGAAAAATCAAGAGAATGTAACTGTTACAAAGTAAACGACGACAAAACACTTCTGAAATATTCCAACCCTTGCATTTCAATGAAAGAAATTCGAAATGAACTTTGAAAAATCAAGAGAATGTATCTGTGACAATGAAAACCATGACAAAACACTAGTGAAATATTACAACTCTTGCATTTCAACAAAATAAATTCAAAATGAACTTTGAAAAATCAAGAGAATGTAACTGTGACAAGGTAAATTATGACAAAACACTATTGAAATATACCAACTCTTGCATTTCAATGAAAGAAAACTAAAATGAACTTTGAAAAATCAAAAGAATGTAACAGTGTCAAGATAAACCAAGACAAAATACTAGTGAAATATTCCAACTCATGCATTTCGACTAAATAATTTCATAAGGAACTTTGGAAAATTAAGATAATGTAACTTTGAAAAGGTTACTAATAGCAACAAACTACTAAAACAAACAAACTATTGAATTTCAATTAAATAAATTCAAACGAACATTGAAATATCAAGAGAATGTAACTGTGAAAAGGTAAACCAAGACAGAACACTACTGAAATATTCCAACTCTTGCATTTCAATGAGAGAAATTCGAAATGAACTTTGAAAAATCAATAGAATGTATCTGTGACAAGGTAAACCATGACAAAACACTACTGAAATAGTCCAAATCTTGCATTTCAATAAAATAAATTCAAAATAAACTTTTAAAAAACAAAAGAATGTAACTGTGACAAGGTAAACCACAACAAAAAACCACTGAAATATTCAAACTCTTTCATTTCTATGGAAGAAATCCAAAATTAAATTTGAAAAATCAAGAGACTGGAACTTTGACAAGATAAACCACGACAAAACACTACTGAAATAATCCAACTCTTGCATTTCAATGAAAAAAATTCAAATGAACTTTGAAAAATCAAGAGAATGTAACTGTGACAAGGTAAAGCACAACAAAACCCTACTGAAATAATCCAACTCTTGCATTTTAAAGAAAGAAATTAGAAATTAACTTTGAAAAATCAAGGGAATGTAACTATGATAAGGTAAGCCACGACAAAACACTACTGAAATATTCTCAATCCTGAATTTCAACGAAATAAATACAAAATGAAGTTTTAAAAATTAATCGAATGTAACTATGACTAGATAAACCATGACAAACCACCACTGAAATATTCCAACTCTTGTATTTCAATGAAAGAAATTCAAAAAGAACTTTGAAAAATCATGAGAATGTAACTGTGACATGGTAAGCCATGACAAAACACTACTGAAATATTCCAACTCTTGCATTTCAACGAAAGAAATCCAAAATAAGCTTTGAAAAATCAAGAGAATGTAACTGTGACAAGATAAACCACATCAAGACATTACTGAAATAATCCAACTCTTGTATTTCAACGAAAGAAATTCAAAATGAACTTTGAAAAATTAAGAGAATGTAACTGTGACAAGGTAAACCACGACAAAACACTACTGAAATATTCCAACTCTTGCATTTCAACGAAGGAAATTCATTATCAACTTTGAAAAAAAAAGAGAATGTAACTCTGACAAGGTAAACCACCACAAAACACTATTGAAATATTCCAACTCTTGCATTTCAATGATATAAATTCAAAATGAACTTTGAAAAATAAAGAGAATGTAACTGTGACAAGGTAAACCACGACAAAACACTACTGAAATATTCCAACTCTTGCATTTCAACGAAGGAAATCGAAAATGAACTTTGAAAAATCAAGGGAATGTAACTGTTACAAGGTAAACCACAACAAAAAACTACTGAAATAATCCCACTTGCATTTCAATGAAAGAAATTCAAAATAAACTTTGAATAATCAAGAGAATGTAACTGTGACAAGGTAAACCAAGACAAAACGCTACTGAAATATTCCAACTCTTGCTTTTCAAAGAAAGAAATCCAAAATGAACTTTGAAAAATCAAGAGAATGTAACTGTGACAAGGTAAACCACAACAAAACACTACTGAAATAATTCAACTCTTGCATTTCATCTAGAGAAATCCAAAATGAACTTTGAAAAATCAAGAGAATGTAACTGTGACAAGGTAAACCACGACAAAACACTACTGAAATATTCCAACTCTTGCATTTCAATGAAAGAAATCCAAAATGAACTGAAAAATCAAGAAAATGTAAGTGTTACAAGGTAAACCACAACAAAAAACTACTGAAATATTCCCACGTGCATTTCAATGAAAGAAATTCAAAATAAACTTCGAATAATCATAGGAATGTAACTATGACAAGGTAAATCACGAAAAAACACTACTGAAATATTACAACTCTTGCATTTTAATGAAAGAAATCCAAAATGAACTTTGAAAAATCATGAGAATGTAAGTGTGACAAAGTAAACCACAACAAAACACTACTGAAATATTCCAACTCTTACATTTCAGTTAAAGGAATCCAAAATGAACTTTGAAAAATCAAGGGAATGTAACTGTGACATGGTAAACCACTACTAAACACTACTGAAATAATCCCACTCTTGCATTTCAATGAAAGAAATTCAAAATGAAATTTGAAAAATCAAGATCACGTATCTATGACAAACTGAACCACAGCAAAGTAATTCTGATATATTCCAAATAAACTTTGAAAATTCCAGGGGATCTAACTGAGACATGCTAAACCATGACAATACACTACTGAAATATTCCAACTTTTGAGTTTCAATGAAAGAAAAACGAAATGAACTTTAAAAAATCAAGAAAATGTAACTATTACAAGGTAAACCACAACAAAACACTACTGAAATATTCCAACTTTTGCATTTCAACGAAAGAAATTCAAAATGAACTTTGAAAAATCAAGAAATTGTAACTGTGACAAGTTAAAACACGACAAAACACTTCTTAAATATTCCAACTATTTAATTTCAATTAAAAAAAATCAAAATGAACTTTGAAAAATCAAGAGAATGTAACTGTGACTAGGTAAACCACAACAAAACACTACTGAAATATTCCAACTCTTGCATTTCAACCATAGAAATTCAAAATTAACTTTGAAAAATCAAAAGAATTTAACTGTTACATGTTAAACCATGACAAAACACTACTAAATAATCCCACTCATGCTTTTCAAGGAAAGAAATCCAAAATGAACTTTTACAAATAAAGAGAATGTAATTGTTACAATGTAAACCATAACAAAACACTACTGGAATATTCCAACTCTTGCATTTCAACGAAAGAAATCCAAAATGAACTTTGAAAAATCAAGAAAATGTAACTGTGACAAGGTAAACCACAACAAAACACTACTGAAATATTCCAACTCTTGCATTTCAATGAAAGAAACTCAAAATGAACATTGAAAAATCAAGAGAATGTAACTGTTACAAAGTAAACGACGACAAAACACTACTGAAATATTCCAACCCTTGTATTTCAATGAAAGAAATTCGAAATGAACTTTGAAAAATCAAGAGAATGTAGCTGTGACAAGGTAAACCATGACAAAACACTACTGAAATACTCCAACTCTTACATTTCAACGAAAGAAATTCAAAATGAACTTTGAAAAATTAAGAGAATGTAAATATGATAATGTAAACTATGACAAGACACTACTTAATTAATCCGAATCTTGCATTTCAACGAAAGAAATTTAAATGAGCTTTGAAAAATAAAGATAATGTAACTGAGACAAGGTAAGGCACGACAATACAATACTGAAATATTCCAATTCTTGAATATCAATGAAAGAAATTCAAAATGAACTTTGAAAAATCAAGAGTATGTAACTTTGACAAGGTAAACCACGACAAAACACTACTGAAATAATCCAACTCTTGCATTTCAATGACAGAAATTATAAATGAACTTTGAAAAATCAAGAGAATGTAACTGTGACAAAGTAAACCACGACCGAACACTTCTGATATATTCCAACTCTTTCATTTCAACGAAAGAAATTGAAAATTAAATTTGAAAAATCCGGAGAATATAAGTTTGACAGGGTAAACCACAAACAAACCTAAGTGAAATAATCCAACTCTTGTATTTCAATGAAAGAAATTCGAAATCAACTTTGAAAAATCAAGAGAATGTAAGTTTGACAAGGTAAAGCACAACAAAACACTACTGAAATATTCTAGCTTGTATTTCAACGAAAGAAATCCAAAATGATCTTTGAAAAATCAAAAGAATGTAGCTCTGACAGGCTAAACCATGACAAAACACTACTGAAATAACTCAACTCTTGCATTTCAATAAGAAAAATCGAAAATGAACTATGAAAAATCAAGAGAATGTAACTGTGACAAGGTAAACCACGACAAAGCACTACTGAAACATTCCAACTTCTGCATTTCAATGAAAGAAATCCAAAATGAACTGAAAAATCAAAAAATGTAAGTGTTACAAGGTAAACCACAACAAAAACTACTGAAATAATCCCACTTGCATTTCAACGAAAGAAATACAAAATGAAATTTGATAAATTAAAGGACTATAGCTGTGGCAGTGTAAAAGACTAAAAAACACTAGCTGAATATTTCAACTGTGGCATTGCATGGATACGAAAACATAATGAGCTATGATACGTTAAGGGAATGTAGGGGTGATAACGTGAACCACAGCTCAACACCTTGACGTAATCCAACTCTTTCATTTCAATGAAAGAAATTCAAAATGAACTTTGAAAAATTAAGAGTATGTAACTGTGACAAGATAAACCACGACAAAACACTACTGAAATAATCCAACTCTTGCATTTCAACGAAAGAAATACAAAATTAACTTTGAAAAATCAAGAGAATGTAACTGTGACAAGGTAAACCACGACAAAACACTACTGAAATATTCAAACTCTTGATTTTCAATGAAGGAAATCCAAAATAAACTGAAAAATCAAGAGAATGTAAGTGTTACAAGGTAAACCACAACAAAAAACTACTGAAATATTCAAACTCTTGCATTTCAATGAAAGAAATCCAAAATAAACCTCGAAAAATCATGAGAATGTAAGTATGACAAGGTAAACCACTACAAAAAACTACGGAAATAATTCAACTCTTGCATTTCAATTAAAGAAATCCATAATGAACTTTGAAAAATCATGAGAATATAAGTGCGACAAATTAAACCACAACAAAAAACTACTGAAATATTCCAACTCTTGCATTTCAATTAAAGAAATCCAAAATGAACTTTGAAAAATCAAGGGAATGTAACTGTGACATGGTAAACCACTACAAAACACTACTGAAATAATCCCACTCTTGCATTTCAATGAAAGAAATTCAAAATGAACTTTGAAAAATCAAGAGAATATAACTGTGACAAGGTAAACCACGACAAAACGCTTCTGAAATATTCCAAAATGAACTTGGAAAAATCATGAGAATGTAAGTGTGACAAGGTAAACCACAACAAAACACTACTGAAATATTCCAACTCTTGCATTTCAATGAAAGAAATTCAGAACGAACTTTGAAAAATCAAGAGAATGTAACTGTGACAAGGTAAAGCACGACAAAACACTACCGAAATATTCTAACTCTTGCATTTAAACGAAAGAAATTCAAAATGGACTTTGAAAAATAATAACAATGTAACTGTTACAAGCTAAACCATGACAAAACACTACTGAAATATTCCAACTCTTGCATTTCAATGAAAGAAAACCTAAATGAACTTTGAAAAATCAAGAGATTGTAACTATGATAAGGTAAGCCACGACAAAACACTACTGAAATATTCCAACTCTTGCATTTCAACGAATGAAATCCACAATGAACTTTGAAAAATCAAGAGAATATAAGTGTGACAAATTAAACCACAACAAAACACTACTTGAATATTCCAACTCTAGCATTTCAATGAAAGAAATCGAAAATGAACTTTGAAAAATCAATAGAATTTAACTGCGACAAGGTAAACTATGACAATACACTACTGAAATAATCCAACTCTTGCATTTCAACGATAGAAATTCAAAATGAACTTCGAAAAATCAAGAGAATGTAACTGTGACAAGGTAAACCATGACAAAACACTACTGAAATATTCCAACTCTTGCATTTCAATGAAAGAAATCCAAAATGAACTTGGAAAAATCATGAGAATGTAAGTGTGACAAGGTAAACCACAACAAAACACTACTAAAATATTCCAACTCTTGCATTTCAATGAAAGAAATTCAGAACGAACTTTGAAAAATCAAGAGAATGTAACTGTGACAATGTAAACCACAACAAAACACTACGGAAATATTCCAACTCTTGCATTTCAATAAAAGAAATCCAAAATGAACTTTGAAAAATTAAGAGAATGTAAGTGTTATATGGTAAACCACAAGAAAACACTACTGAAATATTCCAACTCTTGCATTTCAATGATAGAAATTCATAAATAAACTTTGAAAAATCAAGAGAATGTAACTGTGACAAGGTAAACCATGACAAAACACTACTGAAATATTCTAACTCTAGCATTTCAACGAAGGAAATTGAAAATGAACTTTGAAAAATCAAGTAAATGTAACTATGACAAGGTAAACCACGACAAAACACAACTGAAATAATCCCACTCTTGCATTTCAATGAAAGAAATTCAAAATAAACTTTGAATAATCAAGAGAATGTAACTGTGACAAGGTAAACCACGACAAAACGCTACTGAAATATTCCAACTCTTGCTTTTCAACGAAAGAAATCCAAAATGAACTTTGAAAAATTAAGAGAATGTAACTGTGACAAGGTAAACGACGACAAAGCACTGGTGAAATAATTCAACTCTTGCATTTCAACGATACAAATCCAAAATGAACTTTGAAGAATCAAAAGAATGTAACTGTGACAACGTAAACCACGACAAAACACTACTGAAATATTCCAACTCTTGGATTTCAATGAAAGAAATACAAAATGAACTTTGAAAATTCAAGAAAATATAAATGTGACGAGGTAAACCACGACAAAACACTAGTGAAATGTTCCAACTCTTGCATTTAAATGAAAGAAACCCAAAATGAACTTCGAAAAATCCAGAGATTGTAACTTTGTCAATGTAAAGCATTACAAAACGCTACTGAAATATTCCAAATCATGCATTTCAATGAAAGAAATTCAAAATGAACTTTGAAAAATCAAGATAATGTAACTGTGACAAGGTAAACCACAACAAAACACTACTGAAATATTCCAACTCTTGCATTTCAACCATCGAAATTCAAAATGAACTTTGAAAAATTAAGAGAATGTAACTGTGACAAGGTAAACCATGACAAACCACTACTGAAATATTCCAACTCTTGCATTTCAACGAAGGAAATCGAAAATGATCTTTGAAAAATCAAGGGAATGTAACTGTGACATGGTAATCCACAACAAAACACTACTGAAATATTCCAACTCTTGCATTTCAACGATAGAAATTCAAATTGAACTTTGAAAAATTAAGAGAATGTAACTGTGACAAGGTAAACCATGACAAAACACTACTGAAATATTCCAACTCTTGCATTTCAGCGAAGGAAATCGAAAATGAACTTTGAAAAATCAAGGGAATGTAACTGTGACATGGTAAACCACGACAAAAAACTACTGAAATAATCCCACTTGCATTTCAATGAAAGAAATTCAAAATAAACTTTGAAAAATCAAGAGAATGTAACTTTGACAAGTTAAACCACGCCATAACGTTACTTATCTATTACGACTCGTGAATAAAAGCGATTGAAAACTCTACGGAACAAATAAAAGCCAAGCATATACAGCAGTGACAGGGGAAACCATGAAAAAGCCCTAGTGAAATAATTCAACTCTTGCATTGGAACAAGAGGCAACAATATTGAGCTATGAAAAATCAAGAGAATGTAACTGTGATAAGGTAAACCACGACAAAACACTACTTAAATATTCCAAATCTTGAATTACAATTAAAGAAATCCAAAATTAACTTATAAAAAACAAGAAAATTTAACTGTGACAAGGTAAAACACGACAAAAAAAAAATGAAATATTCCAACTCTTGCATTTAGGCAAAATAAATCAAAAAAAAACTTTGAAAAATAAAAATAATGTAAGTGTGACAAGGTAAACCACGATAAAACATATCTGCAATATTCCAACTTTTGCATTTCAAAGAAAGAAATCCAAAATGAACTTTGAAAAATCAAGAGAATGTAACTGTGACAAGGTAAACCACAACTAAACACTACTAAAATATTCCAACTCTTGAATTTAAATTAAAGAGATCCAAAATTTACTTTGAAAAATCAAGAGAATTTAAGGTTGACATGTTAAACCATGAAAATAAACTAGCGAAAAAATCTAACTCTTGCATTTCAACGAAAAAAATTCAAAATGTACTTTGTAATATAAAGATAATTTAGCTGAGACCAGGTAAACAACAACAAAACACTACTGAAATATTCCAACTCTTGCATTTCAATGAGAGAAATCCAAAATGAACTTTTAAAAATCAAGAGAATGTAAGAGTGACAAGGTAAACCACGACAAGACGCTACTAAAATATTCCAACTCTTGCATTTCAATGAAAGAAATCCAAAATGAACTTTGAAACATCATGAGAATATAAGTGTGACAAATTAAACCACAACAAAACACTATTGAAATATTCCAACTCTTTCATTTCAATTAAAGAAATTCAAAATGAACTTTGAAAAATTAAGAGAATGTAACTGTGACATGGTAAACCACAAGAAAACACTACTGAAATATTCCAACTCTTGCATTTCAACGATAGAAATTCAAAATGAACTTCGAAAAATTAAGAGAATGTAAGTTTGACAAGGTAAACCACGATAAAACACTACTGAAATATTACAACTCTTGCATTTCAATGAAAGAAATCCAAAATGAACTTTGAAAAATCATGAGAATGTGAGTGTGACAAGGTAAACCACAACAAAACACTACTAAAATATTCCAACTCTTGCATTTCAAGGAAAGAAATTCAAAACGAACTTAGAAAAATCAAGACAATTTAACAGTGACACTGTAAAGCATATAAAAAAGCATTTAAATTTTTCCAAATCTTGGTTTTCAACAACAAAATCCAAAATGAACTTTGAAAAATCAAGAAGTATCAGTGTTATAAGGTAAACATCAATAAAATACTATTGAAGTATTCCTACTCTTGCACTTCAAAGAAAGAAAACCGATATGAATTTTGTAAAATCAAGAAAAATGTAACTGTAACAAGGTAAACCACAACAAAACACTACTGAAATATTCCAACTCTTGCATTTCAATGAAAGAAATCCAAAATGTACTTTGAAAAATTAAGAAAATGTAACTGTGACACTGTAAACCACAAAAAAACACTACTGAAATATTCCGACTCTTGCATTTCAATGATAGAAATTCATAAATAAACTTTGAAAAATCAAGAGAATGTAACTGTGACAAGGTAAACCACGACAAAACACTACTGAAATATTCTAAGTCTAGCATTTCAACGAAGGAAATCGAAAATGAACTTTGAAAAATCAAGGAAATGTAACTGTGACATGGTAAACCACGACAAAACACTACTGAAATAATCCCACTCTTGCATTTCAATGAAATAAATTCAAAATAAACTTTGAATAATCAAGAGAATGTAACTGTGACTAGGTAAACCATGACAAAACACTACTGAAATATTCCAACTCTTGTATTTCATCGAAAGAAATCCAAAATGAACTTTGAAAAATCAAGAGAATGTAACTCTGACAAGGTAAACCACGACAAAACACTACTGAAATAATTCAACTCTTGCATTTCAACGAGAGAAATCCAAAATGAACTTTGAAAAATCAAGAGAATGTAACTGTGACAAGGTAAACCACGACAAAACACTACTGAAATATTCCAAGTCTTGCATTTCAATGAAAGAAATCCAAAATGAACTTTAAAACTCAAGAAAATGTGAGTGTGACAAGGTAAACCACAACAAAACACTACTGAAATATTACAACTCTTGCATTTCAACAAAAGAAATCCAAAATGAACTTTGAAAAATCAAGAGAATATAACTTTGACAAGGTAAACCACAATAAAACATTACTGAAATATTCCAAATCTTGCATTTCAATGAAAGAAATCCAAAATGAACTTTGAAAAATCAAAGGGAATGTAACTGTGACATGGTAAACCACGACAAAACACTACTGAAATATTCCAACTCTTGCATTTCAATGAATGAAATTCAAAACAAACTTTGAAAAATCAAGAGAATGTAACTGTGACAAGGTAAACCACAACAACACACTACTGAAATATTCCAACGCTTGCATTTCAACGAAAGAAATCCAAAATGAACTTTGAAAAATCAAGAGAATGTAACTGTGACAAGGTAAACCACGAGAAAACACTACTGAAATATTCCAAATTGGATTTCAAAGAAAGAAAAACGAAATGAACTTTTGAAAATAAAGAAAATGTAACGGTTACAATGTAAACCACAACCCAACACTACTAAAATATTCCAACTCTCGCATTTCAATAGAAGAAATTCAAAATGAACTTTAAAAAATAAAGAGAATGTAACTGTGAATAGGTAAACCGCAACAAAACACTACTGGAATATTCCAGCTCTTGCATTTGAGCGATATAAATTCATAATGAATTTTGAAAAATGAAGAGAATGTAACTTTGACAAGGTAAACCATGACAAAACACTACTGAAATATTCCAACTCTTGCATTTCAACGAAGGAAATCGAAAATGAACTTTCAAAAATCAAGGGAAGGTAACTGTTACATGGTAAACCAAGACAAAACACTACTTAAATAATCAAACTCTTTCATTTTAATGAAAGAAATTCAAAATGAACTTTACAAAATCAAGAGAATGTAACTGTGACAAGGTAAACCACAACAAAACACTAATGAAATATTCCAACTATCCAAGTCGATTATGTCATTCAATGCCCATATATGGACTCCCGTCATGACCTCCTGATAGGATTCTATCGATTATGTAATCAATTTCACCGATATCCAACTGTCCTAGTCGATTACGTCATTCTATGCCCATATATGGACTCCCGTCATGACCTTCTGATAGGGTTCTACTGATTATGTAATCAATTTCTCAGAAATCCATTTGTCCTAGTCGATTACGTCATTCTATGTCCATATATAGACCCCCGTCATGACCTCCTGATAGGGTTCTACCGATTATGTAATCAATTTCTCAGAAAATCCATTTGTCCTAGTTGATTACGTCATTCTTATGTCATGTGTCATTCGTCATGTGTCGTGTCATGTGTTGTGTCATATGTCATGGGTTGTGTCATATGTCACGTGTCATGTGTCATGTGTTATACATAACCATCCAAGAAACATCCATCAAAGTGAGAACATCCAAGAAAACATCCATCAAAGTGAGAACATCCAAGAAACATCCATCAAAGTGAGAACATCCAAGAAAACAGCCATCAAATTAAGAACATCCAAGAAACATCCAACAAAAGTGAGAACATCCAAGAAACATCCATCAAAGTGAGAACATCCAAGAAACATCCATCAAAGTGATAACATCCAAGAAACATCCATCAAAGTGAGAACATCCACGAAACATCCATCAAAGTGAGAAATCCAAGAAAACATCCATCAAAGTGAGAACGTCCAAGAAACATCCATCAAAGTGAGAACATCCAAGAAAACACCTATCAAAGTGTGAACATCCAAGAAACATCCATCAAAGTAAGAAAATTCCTGTTTTTTCAAGTGAGAAAAATTCAGTTTTTTTATTCTCAGTGAGAAAACCATCTCCCTAGGGACTCTATGCCCATATATGGACTCCCGTTCGGACTGGCACCCCCCTTTCTACTAGCCGGGTCGCTCCTTACTTTACAGTTCGTTATCACAAACTGTTTGAAAAAAAAAATCTTCAAAAAATTGAATTTATTAAAATTATATAAAGATTGAGCATTCCTAAATATACCAGGGTCTAAAAATAGAGCTACACTACATTTCAGTTTTCTTATACCATTTAGGTTCATCCGATATCTCAGGCTGCCCTTCCCCCTTAGGGCACTCCTTCCATAGTGACCTCAAATTACACATTCCATATCCATTTTCATCAACCTCTATTTTCCCCGATATATAATTCACTTTTACCCCCGTCCCCCAAAATAAAAAAAAAAAAAAATAAAGAAAGAAATGAAATACTCCACTTTTACAAATAAATACCAATAGGTAGAATCTTTCATTATCTTCCCACTCCATTTCCTTTACCCTTATTACTCATCTTTCATTTAATTCTTTTTTCTTTAGAAGGGAAAAAAACTCCAGAAACAAAAAGAATTGAATGGTCACAGAAAGTTCAGTAGAGTGGGGCTAACGCACGTCTGTTATATTTCCCTCTGCTAGTAACAAACTTAGAGTATCCTAACTGGATTTTTTTTTTATTAATATCTGAGACTCTGCGCTGGTGCAGTCTTGAAAGACATATCAAGCCAGCTGGAAAGATCTCTGAGAGGTGTAGTAAAACCATTGCACAGAAGGAAAGAACTAAACATTTTATTAAAAGAAAGAAATTCATATTTATCTATGTTAAGAGAAAGGGCTGTATCCCAGAAAGAAGTAGTAACGAGAGAAGCCATATTAGAAAGACCAGTTTTAGTACGGTTTATAAGAAGCAGGTCATCAACATAGTCAGGATATGATACATCAGAAAAACCAGAATTGATAAGTAGCTGAAATCTTAGCCAGAACCGAGGAAATGCATATTTCAAATAGGGTGCGAGATAGAACTCCACATTTCCTTAAACCTCTTTTAACTTTAATAATAGTTATTGGCACCAATTTAACCGAAGAAAAGAAGTAGAATGACAGTAATTAAGAAGAATTATAAACGAAAGATTAACACCTTTAACATAAAAAGCATAAAAAAGCTGACCATGATATGCGCTATCAATTGCTCTTGCTAGAACTAAAGAACAAAGATAAGTGCCCTTTCGCTTAGAAGAATTTCAAGAAGCAAAGAAGATAATACACGGTGGGCATGCTGACAACTTATTCCAGGCCGATTACCAAATCGGTGTTCTCCCTCACTTATATTGTTAGTCACAAAGGGTAGAAATACATACTAAAAATTTTACTGCAATTTGGTTGTTGGTTGGTTGGCAATTTGGTTGTTGGACCGTAGTTGGTTGGTAAGAAGAGCAATTTAAAGGTGATTTTCTCCTCTATAAATTGAAGAAACAGTACCACACGGAAAATTCTCTGTCACGCTAGATGTACAAATACATTTGGAAAAGTAAATGGATATGATCAATGGGTTGGGGGCAATCTAGTTATAGGGCAATTCTAGAAATACAATCAAAATTGCCTGACTTAAGTTTCTTAATTGTTTCAGCTACAGAAGAAAGAGATGTAGGAATAACAAAGGCGTAGAGGTAGAGGGGAGGGGCACAAAAAATTGTAGAAAGGACACGACGTCTGCTGAGAGCGGTTTTGCCGAAAATAAAAGTTTTTGTCGAAACTGAGTTACAAACGCTATATTGTGTGAAAAAATTCTCTTTCGAATGGTCTAATTGACATTGCTGTAAGACGTCAGCGCTCTAGATGCCGTCGATTCTGAGATACGAATGCAGGGTTGCCAGCCGGTAAAAAATCACTAGACTCTTGAAAAAAATCACTAAATTAGCACATAAATCACTAGATTATTGACTAGAAATCACTAGAATTAAATGCTCTGTATTATTGTAATGAAGAATTGTTTTGTTTCCTTACCATATTCTATACAGGTGCACCTATAGGAATGGGTAAACCCCCCCCCTAGATGTGAAAAAATACCTTTAGATTGATTTTTTTTTTCAAGCGAAAATAACCCTTGAAATTTGAAAAATGCCCTTTCCCATTTTTATGCAGATAATAGAACAAAATCTTTGCTCTCCCTCTGTATTTTCGCGAATTGGTACCCTTGGCTTATACCCCAATCACTGAAAATTGCTTATGATAATAGTAATAATTTATTTATAGATCACTTTTATACAAAACAAGCGGAGTAAATTACACTAAAAAGGGAGAAAAATCAAATACACAGAAACAATGATCACTTAAACCTTAATCACAGACAAAAACACACAGATAATATTATGCTTTGGGCCTAGGGACACAAAGGCATGTCTTGTTAAATTAGTACTAAGCAATTCAAACGATTGGATAATGTCGGTAGCACCATACTTCTCTATATTACGTGTATTACGAAATGAAGTGGGAATGTACAGTAGCAATTTGCAATATCTAGAGAGAATGGTCACAGTGTGTGGAATACTTTTAGCTAAAGCTTGTCGTGAATATTTTTCACGGTTAGGCACAATTTTCGCATATCCAATCTTCAACTTTTGTTTAACATCTCTCAGAACCTGAAGTCGCAAAAAAGTGAGTGTAGAACAAATACTAATTCCTAACCGCCGTAAAGTTGCAACATTGCGAATTACTGAGGATCCACAGGACAAATTATGAGCTAATGATTTCAGATTGAAAACTAAATATTCGCATTTATCAACATTCAAAAACAGACCAACATCCCGAAACATCATAGAAATACGTTGCACAGATAATGCCAAAATAGACTTGATTCGGCTCAAAACTAGCAGGTCGTCCGCATACGCAATATAAGACACATCAGATAAATTATAAAGATACGGAGGCTTGATTCCTAATAACACATTTTGAATTCAAGCATTAACTAGATAAGGTGATAGCACTCCACCCTGTCGTACTCCAGATTGAACTGGTATATTACCGTAGTACCCTGTATCGGATTTTAAACGAAGAAACGAATTATTATACCAAAATTTAAGCACATATATGACAGAAGGGTTCACTCCAAACTCTGACAAAGAGTGCCATACTTGTGCATGGCAAATACTATCGAAAGCTTTAGACAAATTCAAAGCGTAAATATGTTATTCATGACCTTTAGACTGGGCATCTTAAAGAATTGAAGCTAAAACCTTATGCGCGTGTTGGCACCCAACCCGAGGTCGAAACCCAAATCGGTTTGAGTATTTCGCAGTTCGTTCAATAATATATGGGAGCAGAACATATTCAAAAACCTTACTAATATTGCAAGCAACAGTGATGGGCCGATATGAACTGCAATCATAAAAGTCTCTTTCACGTTTAAGAATCGAAGTTACCGTTTCGCAAAGGAAGGAATCAGGCACCATTGATAAATATAAACAGACTGAAAAAGTAACTGGAGCTGAGTGCCTAATGCCGGACAATCACAACGTAAATGGTGAGCGCTAATCCCATTAAGATCACTCCGTTTAGACTTAAGCATACAATCAACAATACTTTTAGTTGACACGGGAATAACATGACGTTGCAAAACTTTAGGTGCCAAAACTTTGAAACTAAGCACTGAAAATGATAATGAACATTATACTCAATCTTAAAAAAAAATAGATTGTATAATGCATAAGCCAAGATAAATCTGGGATAACATCACTGGTCCCCAATGAATCATATTTAGACGCATTAATGACTTCTTTCCATTGTACTGCACTTTTAGGGAACTCAGCACCATTATATCTAACCAAAAGAAGATACCGTTTAAACTCCGCTTTTGTCCTACTTTTTATATCAAACACTTGGCCTCACAAGGGCCGCCCACAGGCAATCCAGATGCGAAACCAGACTTCGACTTTTGAGTTTAACCGGGAGAAAGGAGGCCACATTTTCAGCCTGTTTTATCCACTCAACTAAGCGAAGGTAATAAACATTCAGTTGCACTTCAGTTCAGTTTCATATCGCGAATAAACACTCGTACACAGTAGATTAAAAGGGATCTTGATGAAGAACAACACAGCTGTTAGGGTAGAAATATATAAAGGTCAATTGGCTTTGGTCCCCTCTCGTTTCATACAAGTAGTAAGGCCATAGGCACTTGAAAACCTAAATGCAAACTTACGCCTGAGGCATAGATATGTGTGTAAGTTTTCAAGTAATTGGGTTACCAGGGTCATTTGCAAAGAGGTACCATTTCTATAGAAGCTATAGTAATTTGAAATATCATATGGAATTTGCTTGAAGGTATATACTTTGCGTACGCACCCAAAACAGACAGGTTGGGTATAATCCGTTCTGGTTCCAGTTTTTTCTGACCCAATTAACTGAATTACTATTTCGTGATATACAAGTTTTTTTTTTAGGTTAAATCTGTGTCGGAAAAACCAGTGTATCTTTTTAGTTTTCTTTTCAATTCATATTAGTAAGAGACTTGAATTCAAAGAGAATAGTTTTTATTTTCAAGGAGATTAATAGAGGAAAAAAATGAGTGGTGCATTTACATTATTGGAGATTAATGATGGAGCTAGCAACAGTGATGTAATTACTTCTTTAGTTTACGAGATTTGCGAATATTTTGCGAAGAGGTATTAGCGTAAAGGTATTGCGATGGTTAAGAATGCCTCACGGGTAATTAAAGAATGGGGTGCTTACATCAGATACTGAAGAGATTTGACACGAATAAGTGAAAATGCGAGAGTCAAACACATATAGCGTGGGTGATATTATGACCCTCAAAGCCCCCTGGGGAACAGGCTATACAGTTTATCGACTTTGGACTGCGTATTTTTGGGCGTATTGCTCTCGCAGGTTTCTCTATAGATTTTTAGTTGCTGGTATAAAAGATATTAATAATTTATAGTTTCCTCCTATAATTACAACAACTAGCAGCTTCAACCCAGCACTAAAACGGCACTGTTGATGCAGTGTCTGAAGTGAAGCAGCTGGGGATCGTGGGCAACCAGCACTATCGGATTCACGGTTAATGACTCATACGAAAAGCTAATGCTCATATCTATGTGATTTTTATAATTTATACCATCAATTAAAAAAATACTTTTTATGTAAATTATTATTTATTTTAAATAAAAAAAAAAATCTTTTTTACAATTAAAGCAAGGAACGACGGTAAAACTTAAACCGAACAGAAATTATTCCGTATATGAAAGGGGGTGTCCCCCGCCGCAACGCCTCGCTCTTTACGCTAAAGTTTTTTATTGTTTTAAAAAAAAGAGTCGTGAGAAAGTCAAACTTTTGCGTAAAAAGCGAGGTGTTGAGGAGGGGACAGCCCCTTTCATATACAGAATAATTTCTGTTCGTTTTAAGTTTTAACGTCGTTCCTTACTTTAAGTTTAAAAAAAACATGTTTTTCTTTATTTAATTTTTGAACGTTTTTGAATTAATGCAGGTTTTTATTTTGGCTCACCGTGCATGAATAATTAAAACAAAATTGGCATATTAATTTCACTTTTATTTGCTTAAATGGCTTCCTCGGAATTTGTTTAATTTCATTTACGAACGTTTTTATTAGTAATAAATATACGTAACTTAAGAATTAACTTACGCAATGAACTTATATATTTATAGATTTTTAATACGTATATTAGTGGGTTCGCCCCTAGTCAATACCTTGCTCTTTAAGCTAAAGTTCGAGTTTTCTTCCAATTCTTTAAAAATGACCCCTTAATCACAAAGTCTGATAATTAGAATAAATAGCTCTTATGAAAGTACTAAAAAATCTTTGGCTTAAAGAGCGAGGTATTGACTAGGAGGTGAACCCAATCATTAGCGTGTTTATTTGTTGTTTTTTTTCAGGGGTGACTGTATCGACCCAGAGGTCCTAGAATATTGAGAGAGGCCTCATTCAAATAGAAATTAAAAGTTCTAGTGCCCCTTTTAAGTGACATAAGGATTTGGATGGTAACTAAGCCCCCTCCTAGGATCATTTTTTCCCAAAGCCATTTGATCAAAAGTTTGAAATTACCATATTAATTCCAAGAAATCTAATAACTATGTCTTTGAGGATGATTTAATCCGTCAGATGCCCGGGGGGAGGACTGCACGTTATAAGCTTTACCCAGTTTTTGCATATATCATTGTTTATTGGGAAGTATACAGACTTTTTCAGTTTTTTTTTTGGTCGTTTGATGGTGGGTGGGGAGAGGGCGTTAATGGGGAGGATCTCTACAAGGAGGAAATTGTAAGTGGGGAAGAAAAATTTTATATGTAGGTGGTGGTGTCAGATTTCCCAGCACTATTTAAAAATGATAAAACACTGGATTTTAAACTATAATTTAAACTAGACAATAGTTTAAATAAATTAAACTTTCAGTTGAAATTTCTTCAACTGAAAGTAAGGAGCAACTTTAAAAAATAAAACGAACATAAATTATTTCGTATATGCGAGGGGTTTCCCCTGCTTCAGTACCTCACTCTTTCGGATAAAGTTTGTTTATTGCTTTCAAACCAGTAATTTAGTCTAATTAAGCGACCTTTTTGATTCAGGGTTCATTTTTAAAGAATTGGAACAAAATTTGAACTTAGCGTGAAAGGCGAGGTGTTGAGGAGGAGGGAACCCCCCCTCATATACGTAATAATTTTGGTTCATTTTAAGTTTTAGTGTTTCTCCTTACTTTCAGTTTAAATTTTTTTTTGGATATTTATAGTGCACTATAATATATAGACCTACAAACATCAGAATCAACTTTAGAGGGGTTATTATTTCCTTACTAAATTTTTCTTCTTTTTTTTTTTTTTAAGGAGGAAGTGGATTAATGCAATTACTCTCCCCCTGAAAAACGACAAAGATGGAACGATACAACATCTATGCAAGCTACAAAAAAACACTGTGAAAATATCCCTTTAAACATTGACAACGATTCAAGTGAAACAAGAAAACAGTTAAGGACACTTGTAAAAACACAGATAAAGGACAAATATAGCTTGCTGTATAATGGTAGAGATGTGAGACGCTTTAGTCTATTAAATCATGCAATGACATACCCTGTGATATCGTTATACCCCGTTATATCTTTATACTAATCATTCCAAAACATGAAAATGCTTGATCGACCAAAGATATTTTTTTTTTTTTTTAATGTTTATTTAAATTGTGATTTAGAAATTAAAGGATATTAAATTTTTAACAATTTAAAAACTGTTAATAGAAGACTCGAATTTAACTTTTAGCAATTGTAACAATACTAGATTTTCAACAGATGATAAATCTTTCATCAAATGATGAGTAGAAAATACACTTTAACATTCAGCATGACAGGGAACATACTATCATATCAAGCATGTCGGAGAGCCCTGACTGTTCCACCCGTTAAAAGGTAAGGTAACCCTAAATAACGATTTGTTCGTGAACTGTAATCTGTTTGAGTATGATACACGCTTGTGGAGTACTACATTACATTATATCAACAGACTGGGGTTCAATGATAGAGTGATTACACCACTATATAATACTGGTCGGGAACTGAGAAATGTCCAGGAGGAAGTCAGTGGAATTTGCAGCTTTTTCGGAGTTGAAGCACTCTACGTAAAGGGCAATGTACCTACAGATAAAGTTTTAATTCAAATGTGTGACCCTAGGATTCCACTGTTCAATCTAGAAGAGTTTAAGTGTCTTAAATTTGAGGGGGTTATCACCGTCCTGAAGACGAGGTTAGGTTCTTCGCACAGTGGATACCTAAGAACATACCTGATTGTGATAAATCCATAAGACATGTTAAAAACTATTCTATATCCTGGGACTATAGGTGGTTGATTTTGAATAGTTAACTATCATTAATATTTTTATTTAAACATTTGTTGTTGGTTTTTTTTTCTTTATCAAAAAAAAATTCCTTTTTAAAAATTAAAAATTTTTACAATTTATATAATTTATTCTTTTTGTAAATAAATTAAAACTTCAAAATATTCTTTATGTTCTAAAAATTGCACTCGTTGATTGGTCAGAGACACGATCTGACTTCCCCACCGGTATTCTATGACCGGTTATTGACACTGCCTAATCTATTGCATGTATTAAATCAGTATTTTTTACGCAGTTGAATGATAAACATATAAGTCATATCTTTTAAAAAAAAAGTGAAGATGGAGCATTTTAATAAAGTGTGTTTACATAACAAGGTTATTGTAGCATTGAATGCTGACAAAGAGAAGTATTTAAACTTTGAAACAAGTACAGGTGGTAACACTCTTGGAAGTGTATGCATGCATTGTCATGACATTAAGGAATTCAATTTCTTGGGAATACCGAAAAAATTCAACTCTTATGTTGGTTATTATATTTAATGGAGATATTTGGATATGAGGTCAACAAAAGGGTTAGAAGGCATAAAGATCCTCATCTGTGATAGAGGACAACTCCGTGTTGCTGCTTCATGAACTAAATTACATGCTTATACGTAGAGTCGTAACTGTCTAACCCTTAGCAGTCTAAGGGCTAGAACTAAAAGACAAGTCTAACCTACTGCTAATATCGTAAGCCATATCTTGTCTACATGCCGAAACTGTTACCTGTGTAAAAATAATGTGATAATAGACATTGAAATTGTCAGAAAAATAAAAAGGGCAATGTCAGAAAATATCACGAGGGAATATAAAGTTGAATCGATGAAAAACAAACCACCAGCAAACGTTACTGCCATTGATCAAACAGTCATTGAACCAAATAATACCAAAGAAGAATAGCATATTGGGCCTGTTGATGAGACACCAGTAAAAATTGTGTATGACTCTAAATGGAATAATGATTATTCTACTGATTACGAGCTAAGAGAAGACAATAGCTATAATATCAAGAGAGAACATGGTGAACTATTTTATGGAACAGATTCAAAATGTCCAAAGTTAATCATTGATATTAATAATGTATCATTATATATTCTTTGTATTAATATTCTACATAGCACTATTTCATTAAAAATATATTATGCATTACATTGTTATGTGTTCATTATTTTTAGAGTAAGCTATCATATCAAACGTTTAGAATGTCTAATAAAACATCGGAGATGTAAGAAAAGGAATTTGCATACATCTATTGTCAGACACATGGGGACAAATTCCAACGAAAAAGAAACAATATAAAAGAAACTCACATTATTTTTATACTAGTACTATATTGAAAATTAAAGAACTGTTTTCAGTATTAACAATCGAAATTTAATGTGAGTTAAAAAAAAAAATATCAAATTTTTTGTTAAATAATAAATAATTATAAAAAAAAAACAAAAGTTAAAAAAAATCCAAAATAGTTCTTGCAATACCAAAGTTATTCTTACAAAGTACAAAACTACTTTACACAAATCTGAAATAGTTCTAACAGATTAAAAAACATTTGCTACATAATACAAAACACTTGCTTCAAAATATGAAAATTCTAACAACATCCCAAATAGTTCTAATTGAATACAAAAGTTCAAACATATTCTAAAAATAATTTTTACTGAACATAAATAAATAGGAATTTATTCTAACTCATTTTAGCCTGTAGGTAGTATTTGTTTTGTATTTAGACTGTTCGAGCTGCTCTTCAATTGTAATTTATTCAGCATAATCTAAAATTTGTTCTTTTAAATATCATGTTTAGTTGTGTAAAGGATTTTTACTATTTTTTATTTACAGTTTTTGCTTTTAATTTAATCTGTTCTATTTTCTTAAAACTTTTTTATTTTGCAAGAATTGTTTCTGCTTTGTAAGAATTATTTTTGGAATAAGTTTGAATTTTTTGTATGATATAATAAATATTTGTTATGTTTTTAGAAATTTAGTATGTTGAAGTAAGTATTTGGTATTTAGCACCAAGTATTTTATATTCTGTTAGAAATATTGCGGATTTGTGTAAAGTATTTTTGTATTTATTACGAATAATTTTTGTTTTGTAAGAACTATTTTGGATTTCATAAAACTTTTTGTATTTTTTAAGAATTATTTCTGTTTTGTAAGAACTGCTTTGGATTTTGTTTGAACTTTTATATTCTGTAAGAACTTTTATAATTTTTAATGTTGTTAGAAATCTTTTGGTTTTGTAACAAGTATTTTGTATTTTGCAAGAACTATTTTTTATTCTGTTAGAGATATTTTGGATTTGTCTAAAGTATTTTTATATTTTGTAAAAACTATTTTAGGATTTCTATGAACTTTTTGTATTCTGTAAGCACTGTTTTCGATGTTTTTAGAATTTTTGCTATTTTTGAAAAGCATTTTATATTTTTTAGTAACTATTTTTTATTATTCTAGAACTATTTTGGATTCGTTTAAAATATTTTTTCTATTTTGTAAGAATAATTTTTGTTTTGTAAGAACTATTTTGGATTTTTTATAACTTCTTGTATTTTGTAAGAATTATTTATTTTCAGTAAAAATTATTTTTATAATATGTTTGAACTTTTGTATTCAATTAGAATTATTTGGGGTGTTGTTAGAATTTTCATATTTTGAAGCAAGTATTTTGTATTATGTAGTAAATGTTTTTTTAATCTGTTAGAACCATTTCGGATTTGTGTAAAGTAGTTTTGTACTTTGTAAGAATAGCTTTGGTATTGCAAGAACTATTTTGGATTTTTTTTAACTTTTATTTTTTTTTTTAAATTATTTCTTATTTAAAAAAACATTTGAGATTTTTTTTTTAAATAACATTAAAATTCGATCGTTATTACTGAAAACATTGTTTAAATTTTAAAAATATTACTATCATCAAAATAATCTGAATTGATTTTATATTGTTTCTTTTTCGTTGGAATTTGTCCCCATGTGTCTGACAATATATGTATGCAAATTTCTTCTATTGCATCGCCGACGTTTTATTAGACATTCTAAACGTTTGATATACTAGCTTACTCTAAAAATAATGAACACATAACAATGAAATGCATAATATATTTTTAATGAAATAATGCTATGTAGAATATTAATACAAAAAATATATTATGATACATTATTAATATCAATGATTAACTTTGGACATTTTGAATCTGTTCCATAAAATAGTTCACCATGTTCTCTCTTGATATTATAGCTATTGTCTTCTCTTAGTTCTTAATTAGGAGAATAACTGTTGGTATATTTATATTCTTCCACAATTTTTAATGATGGCCACCCATCCGGTCCACTATGAGTTTCGCCTTGGTCATTTTTAATAGAAATTGGATCTTTACATCAGGCCATAATATTTGCTGTGGGTTTGTTTTTCTAAGCGGCATATGTCTATTACTTAGCGGTCTTTTCTGACAATGCACTTTTTATTTTTCTGGCAATTTCACTGTCTATTATCACATTATTTTTACACAGGTAACAGTGTCGACACGTAGACAAGATATGGTTTACGATACTAGTAGAAGAGTAGGCCTTTCTTTTATTGATCTTCCGTTGAATGCTAATACCCGTAAGGTGACGATTGGATTTATCAGTAGGTAATGTGTTACCTGCAACAGTAACAAGGAGTTTTCCTCTATCATCAATGATTATTTTTATGTTGGCATTCTCTTTGAGTGCAATCTTCTCTGGAGATCTCAATCTCGCATAACCACCAACATATGAGTTGAATTTTTTCGGTATTCCAAAGAACTTTAATTCCTTAATGTCATGACAATGCATGCATACACTTCCAATAGTGTTACCACCTATACTTGCTTCAAAGTTTAAATACTTCTCTTTGTCAGCATTCAATGCTACAATAACCTTGTTATTTAAACAAACTTTATTAAAAAGTTCCATCTTCACTTTTTTTTTTAAAGATATGACTTATGTGTTTATCATTCCACTACGTAAAAAATACTGATTTAATACATGCAATAGATCAGGTAGTGTCAATAACCGGTCATAGAATACCGGTGGGGAAGTCACATCGTGTCTCTGACACGACAACAATTGCGCTCTGACAACGCGAAATTTTTATAACTGTATTCATTTTTTGAAATTTTACTTTTTGTACAAAAATAAAAAAATAAATCAATTTTAAAAATTTATATTTTTTAAAAAATATTTTTCTTTTTGAGAAAGAAAAAAAAAACAAAAACAACTTTTTAAACATAAATATGTCAGATCTTTAAAAGTTAAAAAACCACAACACTTGGTTCCGGGATATAGTATATTTTGTAGCATTTCCTATGGATTAATCATAATCATGTTTACTCTTCGGTGTCCAATGCTTTAAGAGCGTAACCTCGTTTTCAGTACGGTGATAACCCCCCCATATTATAGGACACTTTAACTCTTCTAGATTAAAAAGTAGAATCCTAGGGTCAGACTTTTGAATTAAAACTTTATCTGTAGGTACATTACCCTTTACGTAGAGTGCTTCAACTCCGAAAAAGCTGCAAATTTCACTGACTTCCGCCTGAACATTTCTCAGTTCCTGTCCAGTATTATTAAGTGGTGTAATCGCTCTATCATAGAATCCCAGTCTGTTTATATAACTTAATGTAGTACTCCAAAAGTTTTTATCATACTCAAACAGATTACAGTTCACAAAAAAATAGACAATTTAGGGTTAACTTACCTTTTTGTGGGGGGAATATTTAGGGTTCTCCTACATGCTGAAGATGATAGTGTGTTTCCTTTCATGCTGGATCTGAAAGTTTATTTTCTACTCATCATTTGATGGTAGATTTATATTCCGTTGAAAATATACTATTGTTACAATTGCTTAAAGTGAAATTCGGGTCGTCTATTAACCTTTTTGAAATTGTGAAACATTTAATATAATTTAATTTATAAATCACAATGTACAGAAACATTAAAAAAAAAAAAATCTCTTTTGTCGCTGAAGTATTTTTGTGTTTTGGAATGCTTAGTATAACGATATCACGGGGTATAACGATATCACAGGGTATTTCATTGAATGATTTAAAATAATCAAGCGTCTCACATCTCTACCATTATACAGAGAGCTGTGTTTGTCCTTTATCTGGGTTTTTACAAGTGTCCTTGACTGTTTTCTTGTTTCACTTGAATCGTTATCAATGTGTAAAGGGATATTTTCACCGAGTATATTGTTAGCTTGAATCGATTTGGTATCGTTACATGTTGGTCATATTTAGGGGGGGGAGTACCTTCATGAATACAAATACTCCTTAAAAAAAAAAGAAGAAAAATTTCTGGATGAAAAAAAAACCCCAATTTTACAGATAAATTGTCCCTCTAAATGTGATTCTGATATTTGTCGCACCCTATGTTATCGTGCATTAGAAATATTCACAAAACATTTCCCACTGAAAGTAAGGAGAAACACTAAAACTTAAAATGAACCAAAATTATTACGTATATGAGGGGGTTCCCTCCTCCTCAACACCTCGCCTTTTACGCTAGGTTCAAATTTTGTTCCAATTCTTTAAAAATGACCCTGAATCAAAAAGGTCGCTTAATTAGAATAAAAAGCACTTTTGAAAGCAATAAACAAGCTTGAGCCTACAGAGTGATGTATTAAAGAAGGGGCAAAGCCTCACACATACGAATTAATTTCTATTCCTTTTATGTTTTAAAGTTCGTCCATACTTTCAGTTGAAAAACTTTCAACTGAAAGTTTTATTTATTTAAACTAGTATCTAGTTTAAATTTTAGTTTAAAATCTAGTTTCTTATCGTTTTTATATAGTGCTGGGAAATCTGACACCATCCACATAGAAAATTTATCTTCCCCCATGAAAAATTCCTCCCAGGAGATTTCCTCCCCAGTAACTCCCTCTCCCCACCAACCATCACCCGACCAAAAAAAAAAAATAACAATTCTGTATACGTCCCCAAAACCAAAGCGATATGCAAACACGGGGTAAAGCTCACAAATTGCAGTCCTCCCCCCGGGCCTGTGAGGGATTAAATCATACTCAAAGACATAGTTATTAGATTTTTTTTAATAAATATGGCAATTTTAAACTTTTTATCAAGTGGATTTGGGAAAAAAATATCCTAGGAGAGGGCTTAGTTGCCTTCCAAATCCTTAGGTCACTTAAAAATGACAATAGAACGTATAATTTCTATTTGAATGAGGCCTCTCTCAATATTCTAGGACCTCTGGGTCGATACAGTCACCCCTGAAAAAAAAAAAAAAATAAACACGCTAATGATTTGATTCACTTCCTAGTGAAGAACTCGCTATTTAAGACAAATATTTTCTAGTACTGTAATAATATTTATTTATTATCATCATAAATATGTTTTAGTATTGTTTAATTTTTACGTAATTGTAAAAAATAATTAAATTTTGCATAAAATGAATTATAATGCCTTAGGATGAACCCCATAATATAACGATTAAAAATCTATAAATATATATTTTCATTGAATAAGTTAATTATTAAGTTATGTATATATATTACTAATAAAAACGATCGTAAATAAAATTAAACAAGTTCCGAGGAAGCCATTTAACCAAATAAAAGTAAAATTAATATGCCAATTTTGTTTTAATTATTCATGCACGGTGAGCCAAAATAAAAACCTTCATTAATTCAAAAACGTTCAAAAATTAAATAGATAAAAACAAGTTTTTTTTTAAACTTAAGTAAGGAATGACGTTAAAACTTAAAACGAAAAGAAATTATTCTGTAAATGAAAGGGGCTATCCCCTCCAGAACACCGTAATTTTTACGAAAATGTTTTACTTTATCATGAAAATTTTTCTTAAAAAAAAAAACAAAATCTCGCGTAAAGCGTGCGACAGTGAGGCGGGGGAAAGCCCCTTTAATATACGGAATAATTTCTGTTCGGTTTAAGTTTTACCGTCGTTCCTTGCTTTAATTTTAAAAAAACTTTTTTTTTTATTTAATCTACTTAAGAAGTGACATCAAAAGTATTGTTTTAAGTGATGGTAGAACTGATACACATGATATTAATACGATCAATAGCTTTTCGAGTGGCCTATTAAACGAGTATCTAACAGTGTGGGTTGCCCAGTAGCCCCCATATGCTCCACTTGAATAATTGAAACAAAAGTGCTGTTTTTAGTGCCGTTTTGTATTTGAGATTTGTTGAATTTATATGAAAAATGTAGATATGATTAATATCTTTTATACGAGCTACTAAAAATATGTATAGATACCTGCGATACCAATACGCCCAAAAATAATACGTCCGATACCGATACACTGTGCAGCCCTTTCCCCAGGGGAATTGGAGGGTCATAATATCACCAACACCAAATATATTTGACTCTAGCAATGTCTCTTGTAAGCGTCAAATCTAATAAGTATCTGATGTAAGCACCCCATTCTTTAATTACCCGTGAGGTATTCTTAACCATCGCAAGACCTTTACGCTAATACCTCTTCGCAAAAAATTTGCAAATCTCTTAAAATAAAGAAGTAAAGAAATCACTGTTGCTAGATCTATAATTAATCTAAAATAATGTAAATTAATCTATACGTTTGTTATTCTAATAAGATCCGTTAAAAATACAGCAGGCATCATTTTAGTAAATAATCCTCATAATATGAATTGTAAAAGAAAACTAAAAAGATACACCGGTTTTTCCGAGACGAATTTAACCTAAAAAAAAACTTGTATATCATGAAATAGAAATTCAGTTAATTGTGTCAGAAAAAACTTGAACCAGAACAGATTATACCCAACCTATTTGGTACGGGCGCGTACGCAAAGTATATACCTTCAAGCAACTTCCATATGATATTTCAAATTACTATAGCTTCTATAGAAATGGTACCTCTTTGCAAATGACCCTGGTAACCCAATTACTTGAAAACTTACACACATATCTATGTCTCAGGCGTAAGTTTGCATTTGGGTTTTCAAGTGCCTATGGCCTTACTACTCATACACTACTTTTTATAAGTAGTAGCACAAGGGTAATTAGATAGATCAGCGGTTAATGTCACAGTAAGGGAAAGGGGAAGGTGGTCAAAATCACATTCGTCTTCGTCAACATTAATGACAGAACAGGGAACATCGGCGGAGCAGATACATATATCAATATTGGTCACATTACCATTATTATTAATGTAACTGTAATTAAGAGCTTGGGGTACTATACGGTAACCAATGGGCAGCGAATCTAAAACAAATAAAAAGTTGGTACGAGTAGAGGAGCTATGAACATCACAATTGAAGTCACCTATCTCTAGCCACCGATACCAGTGAAGCTAGACGTTTCTGATCGCAGGGAAGATACACATTTATAAATACAAGGTGACCAAGTCGTATTGCCATGATATTATCAGAGGAATGAAATAAGACAGGTGACAAAGCAGTAGCTAATCGTTTGATAACACTTGCAGGGCCCCCGGAGGGTTGGCCTTTTGTTTTGTAGGCATTGGTGGTAAACAAAAAATGTTGGCTGCTTTTTTGTAGAAAGTTAACGGAGATGGCAGTAAGTAAATGTTCTTGCAAGAACAAAATGTCAAAATCATTCATTTTTTGATTTAATGAGACATCTTTAGCTTTAGTGTAATAGTTATTAAAAGAGCAGATTGAGACGGACAATTCGCTTGCTCCGGGCATAACGCAGAATACGACATTTTAGGCTATACGATGTATGACTACCCTCACAATTAGTGCGTTTTGGATCAAAGACATAGGGGGAATCACGGGACGATACATGAGAGCCGGCACAGTGGCTGCATTTTGTTGGCTTATTGCATTTAGTTTTCATGTGGTTGGGAGATTGACAATCATGGCAGCAACGGGGGGGGGGGGAATTCAGAGACCTGGAAGGCTTCATAACCCACCTTGAGCTCAAGTCGTAGGCTATTACTCTGGGCTACAATATCAGCAAAGGTAATTTTCTCAGTCAGGGATTTTCCCAAACGTTCAGCGTCGATGACGCCTTTATTAAAAATCATTCCTTATAAATCATCACATCATAATTAGCGGGCACCCCCTTAACAATGCCATGAAATTTCGTTTCGCGCATCATGACGTCTCAGAGAGTCAATACGGTTGGAACCGCATCCCTGAAAATCTGCTGCAGATTGACTAATCTGAACACCCAGCTTATCGCCAGAAAGCGTAATGCTGTGAATAGCTTCATGACCAGGAATTTTGTTAATAGCGTGAACCCGTTTCGAAGGGTCGTCAAATTTATTAGGCACTTTTGAAATGATAACGGTGATGGTGCTTTCAATACGGGGACTAGCATAAGGAATGGGAAGTGACGGAAAATTTAAATCATAAGCTGCTACCTTTTCTTTAATGAAATTAAGGATACTATCCAGAGCACAAATTTTGAAAGCAAGTTTATAATAAGCAACAGCAGGAATTACAGGCACTTAGTGGGTGAAATAATTACTCACGTTGGCACTGTTAACTCCTCATTTTCGCACTTCCGAAGCAAATCAATCATATCTCACATACCGAGCGAAGGTATTATCACCTTGTCTCCTTTGTGCTGTTTTGCTACTAGGGTATATTTCTGCCCATAAATCAACTTTAGCACCTCTGAGAATATTTTCAGGAAAAAACTCCACTGCATGACTAATAATAACCTCATCCTCAATACCCGGTCGAATGTTTGATTGGATAAAATTAAGAATAGTTGAACGTGAAAACATTATTATTTTTGCTTAGCTCAGCCCAAAATAATCTAGATCCAAAACATAGCCGAAATTAATCCATTATCCAGGTAAAAAAGTCTATAAAAATTTCATAATTTTGGAAAGGGTATAGTACGTCGGATAGAACATTTGTGTTAAGTGCATTGATAGAGAAGAATGGATCAGGTAGAAATAAGCTGTATGTTACGTTTCTAGACTTAAGAAAAGCATTCGGCAATGTAGATAGGGATCTCCTTGAAAAGTGTTTAAGAGATGTAGGTCTACCTTTCAGTTTCATTTGTTTATTTATTAGTATGTATTCAGAGACTAAAGCTATGGTCAGGATCGCAGGTTCGGGACTTTGTAGACTATTTGACGTTAAGAAAGGAGTGAAGCAGGGCAGCGCCATGGCCCCAAGACTTTTTGTTTGTTTTTAAATGATATGGTGGAGTTTCTGGAAAAAAAGCGGGCTCCAAAGGTGTGTCTTAGAAAAATTAATTTTTCGGTGTTATTGTTTGCGGATGACACTGCAGTGGTGGCGAAGTATGGAAGGGAGCTACAGGTATTACGTGATTTAATTGAGGAGTATTTACAAATGAAAAAGTTACAGCTTAACGTTATGAAAACTAAAGTGGCTATTTTAGTAAAAAGAAAGAAAAAATTGAAAATATATTTGTATCTGGAGAAAAGAAGTAGTTGACAAATAGAAGTAGTTGAAAAAATAAAGTATCTTGGTTTTATTTTCCAAAGTAATGGTGGATGGAGCTCCCACATTAAAGAAGTGTTTAATAGGGGAAGAGCTGCAACATTTTCATTTTTCCGGAGTAAAATTAGTGGAATAAGGAATTTGTCTTTGCATAAGAGTTTTTTCATTATCTGAGATATTGCCGATTCTCCATTACGGGGCAGAGATATAGGGACATGAGAACGCTGCCCAGTTAGAAAGCGTTCAGTTAGGTTATTTTAAGAGATTTTACGGGCTGCATAGAATGACCCATACTCAGTTTCTTAAAGTAGACCTTGGACTGTGGTTTCTTAAAAGTTATAGAATGGTCCAAAATGATAAATTTTGGCTAAGCGTTGTACAGCTACCAAGTGATAGGCTACTGAAGGCTGCATATGATGAGTTACTTCAATTACGAAGGAAAAGATCTTGGCCTTTTAAAGTCAAGGAGGTACTGGATGAAACAGATTTTTCTTTCGCTTGAAACGATGGCCTTGGACCAGCTAGTCAACAATTACGATTGGACAAGGAAATCAAGCGGGTGCTGGAGATACAGAAATGGGGTGAGGAGATTAAGAATTCGGAAACTTTAAGATATTATAAAGAGGTTAAGATAGTATATGGGCAGGAATTCTATTTTAAGATCAATTTACCGGCTAGATACCTTACCTGTTGGATGCAGCTACGATCTAATTGCCTTCCGATTCGTTCGAGATTGAAGGTTTTTGAAAGGAGGAATAGTGTCCCGGATGGCAGGTTTGCTTGCCCTCTTTGCCAAGAAGAGGAGGAAAATTTGGAGCATTGTCTGAGTCGTTGTCGAGGTATTTTGGGGGTAAGGGAAAATCTATTTGGGAATGATGGATTGCTGCTTCCTGATGCCTTGAAGGGCACGTTGCAACAGTTTGTTTGACTAGTGGGAAGATATCTAGATCAGTTTTTGCAAAAAGAAAAAAAATAGTTTTTATTTCTTCTTTATTATTTTGACGAGTGTTGTAATTAGTTAATCTTATATGTTGTTTGTGTATATGGCTATAATTTCGATCAGTTTTTTTGCAAAAAGAAGAGAGTAATTTTTATTTCTTCTTTATTATTGCGACGACTGTTGTAATTCGTTAATCTTGTATGTTGCTTGTGCACATGGCCATATTTTGGCTTGAAATATACGTTATCTTATCATATGCAACCATTAAAACCAGCGTTACAGTCCATGTATATCTGCACTCTCAATGTTATAATATATTCCAAAGTTAATCCGGCTTAAAATTGAACGATCGTGCACTGGCCAGATGCCAAATGAATTCTGAATTATTGGTGATCTAATCGAAATTTTTCTTTTTTATTTTTTTTTTCTTTGTCGATTCAAAACCCCAGTTTTTTCCGAAAAAATATAGAAACTATATTCGTTTTACTCTAGCTGACCTAGTATAATTACTGGAACACCAGCGACAATTTTGAAAATGACCTTTTTATATTTTCATGGAAAAAATTTGGCCGCCCTTCACAGATTTCGATAAGCGTCGGTCTTATTGCTTCTTTAATAAAAAAAAGAGGTACTTGTTAATTATACGGAACACACCCAAGAAGTAAAGCTATGTTAATCCTAATGAAATATACCAAAATATGATGAAACAAATACTTTGGTTTTTATAATAATATAATTTGTATATATTTGAATATTACGGGGGTGTGGGAGTAAAGCAACCTAACTTTACCCCCACCCCTTAGTGTACAAATATATAGCCCAAACTATACAATTCCAATGCATTCTGTCACCCCTTATTTGTCTTTTTGGTTATGAAACCGGTTTTTTTAGATCGCACATTATCCTTAGCAAATTATCCTACGCATACTTTCATCCCCAGGCCTATCCTCGGGGGCTACATGAGTCATGTTAAATCTAAAGGTATAGTTTTGGAACCTTGCAACTGGTGGCCGGCGTTTACCCCTCCCTACCCCCCCCCCCGGAAATTTTTTTCGTTACTTTGGAAAAAAAATTTGGGCTATATATTTGCATATTAGGGCGGGGGGGGGGGGTAAAATATAGCTGGTCTGTATGCAAAATGTGTTAGGTACAATTATTCTGCATGTTATGAGGTAAGAATTGTTTTCTGACCTCAAACTGTCCAAGTACTTTACCCCCCCCCCTTATCTGCAAATATACAGCCCAAATTATATATTTTCCATCAATTCTGTCACTTTGTCTTTGTCTTGTCTCACGCTAAGCTGAAAGTAACTAACGAAGAAACCGGTTTGTTCTCGAGTTTTACACAGAATAAATTTAAGTGAGTGGTATATAGTACACAAGTACCAAAATTCTTTCTCCCTGCGGAAAATAAAGAACAAAACTTAAATAAAATTCTCAAATTTGGAAAGCCTTATTTTCCACGGGAGGGGGGGGGGTATTTTTCGCGAGGGATAAACGTCAAGTACCCTTTCAACTATGCTAAACAAAATGGCTATCTCAAACTTTGATCGAATAATTTTTGGGGAAAAAAGGGACGGGGGGGGGGGAGCTATTAGCCGTTCGATCTTTTTGATCAAATTAAAGGGGCAATAGAACTTTTAATTTCCGTTCAAATTAGCCCTTTCCCGATATCCTAAGACCGTTGGTTCGATACGATCACCCCTGGGAGAAAAAACAACAAAAATCAAATTAACACGCATCCGTGATTTTTCTTCTGAAAAAAAAAAATATACAAAATTCAAAGATTTTGCAGATTGGGGCTTGAAATCTCTACAGTAGGGGTATATGATACGCCCAATCTAATGGTTTGATTTTAATGAAAATTCTTTCTCTTTTAGTGGGTGTTCTCCCTCTTTCAAAAATAAGGCAAATTTTCTGAGTTTCGTAGCCTTTATGGGTAAAACTAAGCCTAATGAATCTTATATATTCGGAATCAACACAATAAGCCGATGATATATCGATTGATATAAAAATTCTGTTTCTTAAAGTTTCGGTTTCTATTGTAGTACAGGCAAACTAGCCAAAAATATATGTCGACCCCAAACAAATTGCAACAGAAATTATTTTATACCGCGTTGCAGAGAAAAAAGCTCAATAACATATCCAAAGTTGCAAATACTAGGTCGAAACAAAACTAGATTTTTTTAGTTTTTTATTGCTTTTCGTGTCAATTTTTTCAGTTTTTTCTTTAAAAAAAATGAACTGTCGATAAATATTCGTTTTTCTGTATATGAAGTACCGTCCTGATGTAAAATGAAGAGCTGAGCCCGAAAATGAAAACAAATTTGATGTATAATATACCAAAAGAGTTTCATAATCATCAATATATGATTTTACCCTTTTCATCGTTGTGACGTCTTTTTCACCATACTATCAGAAGGCAACTATTCTGACATAAAATTATGAGCTGAGCCCAAAAATCAAATTAACCTGATGTAATATCTACTAGAAAACCCGTTTCATATTCATCAATATGCACTTTTTTCTTTTCATTTGCAATAAATTATATCGACATTTCGTTCCACGCTTTGTTCAAGTGATTTCTCGGATAAAGCTGTAAGCTATTCTGCTTTCCGAGGTCTTTCTCGAAGAAAGCCCCAGTGTTGCTGAATCAATTCTGCAGCTTGAAGAGCTATTGGAACTCAGAAACCTGTACACAAAGCTTATGAACAAAGAAGCGGCCGTTGCGGATATAGAAGGAAACCCTTCCCTGGCAAAATGGTGGGATTCATCGATAGGAAGAGACTGGAGCTGCTCAATTACAGAACCTCAATACTGTGGTTCCAATACTCCGATATGGTATCCGTACTGCAAAATTTCTTAAGAGCCGAACGATCTGGGTCATGGGATCTCCACTTAAAATCCATCTCTGACATGCTATCTTATCTGGCGGCATCTGGGCACAGCAATTACACAAAATCCTGCCAGCTTTACATCCAGCGAATGGTCAACCTCCAAGAAACCCATCCTGCCGTTTATCAAGCCCTCCAAAATGGGAAGCATGTGATCAGACATTTTCCTGCAAGAAAAACAAGGCCAGGTTTACCTGCACATTGGCTGTTTATCTCCGATCAAAGGGCTTTGTCCTAGTCCAGGCACCAGGTGAGGCAGATGTCCCAATTATGCAAGCTGCTGTTGATTCTTCCCCGTATTACGACACTGCCGTCATTGCAGATGATACTGATCTTTTGGTTCTATTGTGTTATCATGGTGATCTATCAAGCAAGAAACTATTCTTTGCACCTGAGCCAAAGTCGAACAAAGCTCCTCAAATATGGGGTATTCACAAATTGAAAGAGAAGCTGGGCCAAGAGACCTGCCATCTGATTCTTCTTGCTCACGCCATCTTAGGCTGTGATTCTACTTCACGGATCCACGGTTTGGGGAAAGGCCTTGCTCCGAAGAAGCTAATGGCTGATGCTGATTTTCGTACATCAGCTTCAGTTTTCATGCTGAAGTCAGCTTCGAAGGAGGAAGTAAAGGTTGTTGGAGAAGACGCATGATATATGGCTCATCAAAAGTGGGGAAATATGAATGAACTCCGTAGGGAAGTTTTTAAAAAGAAGGTGACTACTGCTAGCTCGTTCGTCCACCCTGAACAGTTACCACCAACTTCTGATGTGGCTAAATTCCACAGTTACAGGGTTTCCTATCAAGTTCAGGTATGGAGTGGAGATCCTGATTCTGAATTTAAAGCCGAAGAATGGGTTTGGAGAAATAAAGATGACTTCTTGTATCCATTGACTACTGACGTCCCACCAGCCCCTTGTCTGCTTCAGAAAATCGTAAAGTGTTCCTGTCAACTGGAATGTAGCTCAACGAGATGTAGCTGCTTTAAAAACGGCTTAGCTTGCACTTCAGCGTGTTATACGTGCAAAGGGACAGCATGTTCAAACTCTCCAAGAATTGAAAGCTATAACGATGAGGAGAACGTCGAAGCTTAGATATCTGAATCAAAACTTGCAAAGGGACAGCATGTTCTTACACTCCAAAAATTAAAAAATATATTGATGAGGAGAACGTCGAAGCTTAGATATCTGAATCAAAATAATAAGTTGTGAATAGTAGTCAGAGTACGAGTCTGTCTTTCAAATGTTCATATAGTTGATTCGACAATTTTATCAGTTTTGAAGACTAATCAGTGTGTTGATAATAGTTTATTCCCCCAAGTACCAAGGTACCAAGGGCATGAAATTAATATATTTGTTTTTCAGTGTTCGTTTTTGTTAGGTTTCTAAGATAAGATAAGATAAGGGTTTATTCCAAAAACAACTCAGCACAAAAAAACTAATGACCTTCCATAAGCTAACGCTTGTTCGGAAGTATTAACCCTCTTAAAATTAACACTTATAATAACATACTAAAAAAAAAGAGAAAAAGAAGAAAGAAAGAAAAAGTGAAAATCTTACACTCACTCGGCTCCTGGTCGCAATAACCAAAAACCAATGCATCACATACTCCAAAAACTTCCCGCCGCCAACCCATAAATAATAATAAAAAAAAAAAAAAAAAAAAAAAAAAATATAGGAAAAACGGGTTCCGGGCTAACCTGAGAGTGACTCAACTATACCACCCTTTAAACAAATTCATACCTATGGAGACAGAGGGTTTTAAGGGCCCGACGGAATTCACATAGATTCGCTGACCTTTTTAAAGAAACAGGCAAATTATTCGAGACAACTGGCCCCACATGACGTATTGAAAATAGCGATCTAGTACTAGTAACTTGAGGTGTACGTATATCTCTAGCATGACAAGTAGGATAATTGTGTACATCATCACCAGAAATAAATAAATTTAAAAAATTTAAAAAAACACTTGGGAACCAAATTAGAAAAATATTTAAACATAAATAACCCATGGTAAAATTTTCCAAGACCTGAGACAGGGATAATATTTAACTGCACATATTGGGATCTCACCGAGGTTCTCCGATTATCTCCGGACAACATTCGCAGTGCCATAATTTGTGTCACACGTTACTGCTGCAAATGAACTGAAAATATGCTAGACCATATACTCACGCAATATACTAAATACGGGTGAACTAACGAAAAATAAATCAATCTCAAAACAGAATCCTGGAAAATATTTTTTAACTTTCTCATCATTCCAACATTTCTTGCAATCTCAGTACTAATAAAAAAAACATGATTTTTAATACTAAGGCATTCATCCACAATAACACCAAGGTATTGTATAGTATTTGTACGCTTAATTACATAATTCTTCATTTGCAAATCCGCAACCCAAGGGTAAAAATTTAATGATCTACCATATATAATAAAACCTGATTTACTATGGTTTAAAAAAAGCTTATTCACTCTCATCTACTTATCTATACCTAACATACCTCTTCTCATTATCTCATTAAATCAGATTCAGTCTTTGCTGCGGCAGTAAAATGGGTATCATCTGCAAAACTAGGAATAATCACTCTACAATTATAATGTGCACTATCTAACAAATCCAAAACAGAAAATCATAAGTCGTTAATATAAACCAAGAATAAAAGCGGACCTAAAACAGAACCCCGTGGAACACCATAATCAACCATTCTTTCACCAGACCTCACATTAGAAATTTCAACGCACTGGGTCCTACCTCTCAAAAAAGTTTCAAATAACTTCAACGCATTTCCTCTAATTCCACACTTTTCTAGCTTCATAATTAAAATTTCATAGTCAACTGAATCGAACGCTTTAACAATATCTAAAAAAAAATAGACGCCACCTTAAAACCTTGGTCCAAAGCATCATGCACAAATGTTGTCAAAAATAAAACAGCCTGTTCAGTAGACATCCCCTTACGAAAACCGAACTGATTAGAATGGAAAAAGGAAATATTCTCCAAAAACTCAGATACTCTAGAATTAATAAGTTTTTCTACTAGCCTAGAAATAACAGAAAGGAGGGATAACGGTCGATAATGATTCACATTTTTCCTATCACCCCCTTTAAATAAAGGTATTACTCTGGCACTTTTAAGACACTCCGGATATATACCACATTTAAAACTAGCATTAATCAGGTACAAAATTTTCACCTTAAAGTTTTTTTTTCAGTGTTCTGTTTTGTTACGTTTCACCTTAAAAGTGTTTCTTATTTTCAACGTGTTTTCTGTTTTGTTATGTTTCTCATTAAAAGTTTTTTTTGTATTCTGTTTTGTTAGGTTTCCCCTTAAAAGTTTTCTGTTTTGTTACGTTTCACCTTAAATGGTTTTTTTCCGAAGTGTTCTGTTTTGTTAGGTTTCACCTTAAAAGTTTTTTTTTCACCTTAAATGTTTTTTTTCAAAAGTCTTCTGTTAGGTTTCACCTTAAAAGTTTTTTTTTCGAAGTGTCTTCTGTTTTGTTTCGTTTCACCTTAAAAAAAATTCTTCATAGTAGTAGAGTAAGAGGTTCCATTTCTGAGCCTTTATGTTCCACCCTGTGTTATTTGTCCTACTTTACGTTCCATGGCACTTTTCCATGGCAGATTACCAGACTAGTTATTGCTATTGTTGTCAATTGAATATGGAATTATACAAAACCTACCAGACAAGTTTCAGGGCCAACCAGACATGTTTCTGGGCCAAGCAGACAAGTTTCTGGGTCAACTATAAGTTTCAGGGCCTTTACTTTCCATGGCACCTTACCAGAGCATGTACCTATGGATTTGGGGCCTTTACGTTCCTTCCTGTGCTATAGAAAACCGGTAATTTTTTGAATAATAGGATTGTGAATGATTCTAATTAGTGATTAGATTGTATGAAGGTGGAGAAAAAAAAAGGATTAAACTTATTAACAGTTAAGGTAATCCTGAAGGGGTTGTTAACTCAGGTAATTTGTTATAAATTTTAAACAACATCAGTCTATGAAAATGGCTAACGACGATAGAATGACACTGTGACTTGAACTAGCTTTACCTCTCCGATATCGTCTGTATAATACACAAGTGATGGTTAAAAAGTATTGTCAATTTAAAATAGGGTCTAACGTTTGAATATACTAAAAAATTGATACTAAGAGAGATGTAGATGGTAAGACAAGAATTTTAATAATGAAATTAATAAAAAGCCTTAGAAATCCCTGCAAATCAAGTAGTAAGGTTTATGTGAGTACGAACCATCAAGGATCATAAGCACCAACGACTCTAAACAGCAGAGATATCAACTCCCCAAAGGTCCCTTATCCCCAAACTCGAAGGGCGCCCCCTCCCTCCAACTTTTTGGCCCCCTCCCCTTTTTTTTTTTCTTAATAATTTAAAATGTGACAACGCAGTGTTATCAAAAACATTATTTGGACGAAACTGTTTTGGACATTTCGGCGAAACAGTTAGAGACATTTTAAAAGATGATTTTAGAATGTGTTTTTTTGAAGTTCATTTTGAATTTCTGTCGTGAAATGCAAGAGTTGGAATATTTCAGTAGTGCTTTGTTGTGCTTTACCTTGTCACAGTTACATTCTGTTGATTTTCATAGTTCATTTTGAATTTCTTTCATTGAAATGCAAGAGTTGGAATATTTCAGTAGTGTTTTGTTGTGCTTTACCTTGTCACATATATTCAATGTTCTCTCTTATATTTTAACATTAATAAATCCAAATTATTAAGACATATGTATATTTATATATATATATATATATATATATATATATATATATATATATATATATATATATATATATATATATATATATATATATATATATATATATATATATATATATATATATATATATATATATATATATAGTATATGATATATATATATATATATATATATATATATATATAGAAATATAGATAGAGATAAATATATATATATATATATATATATATATATATATATATATATATATATATATATATATATATATATATATATATATATATATATATATATATATATATATATATATATATATATATATATATATATATATATATATATATATATATATATATATATATATTGAGCAATCTTGGTTAGGATGGTGAGTTTTTTTATTTTTTTTTTTATTTTATGGGAAATAAAAACATATAGCTTGAAATAAGGATTGTCTTCAGTGAAATGCAAATTATCTCTTCTTAAGTTCTGCTCGTTTTGAGCTTGACTTGGTTATTTATTGTAATTTCTGTAGTTACATTCTCTTAATTTTTCAAAGTTCATTTTTGAATTTCTTTCGTGAAATGCAAGAATTGGAATATTTCAGTAGTGTCTTGTCGTGGTTTACCTTGTCACAGCTACATTCTCATGATTTTTCAAAGTTCATTTTGGATTTCTGTCGTGAAATGCAAGAATTGGAATATTTCAGTAGTGTCTTGTCGTGGTTTACCTTGTCACAGTTATATTCTCTTGATTTTTCGAAGTTCATTTTGAATTTCTGTCGTGAAATGCAAGAGTTGGAAAATTGGGGTCTTAGTCCACCAGCCTGAATGGTGGAAATCCACTAGCTCATTATTGGGGTCTTAGTCCACCAGCCCGAATTGTGGAAATCCACTATCTCAGTATTGGGGTCTTAGTCCACCAGCCTGAATGATGGAAATCCACTAGCTCAGTATTGGAATCTTAGTCCACCAGCCTGAATGGTAAAAATCCACTTGCTCAGTATTGGGGTCCTAGTCCACCAGCCAGAATGGTGGAAATCCACAGCTGTACCTTGTCACAGTTACATTCTCTTGATTTTTCGAAGTTCATTTTGAATTTCTGTCGTGAAATGCAAGAGTTGGAATATTTCAGTAGTGTTTTGTTGTGCTTTACCTTGTCACAGTTACATTCTGTTGATTTTCATAGTTCATTTTGAATTTCTTTCATTGAAATGCAAGAGTTGGAATATTTCAGTAGTGTTTTGTTGTGCTTTACCTTGGCACAGTTACATTCTCTTAATTTTTCAAAGTTCATTTTGAATTTCTTTCGTGAAATGCAAGAATTGGAATATTTCAGTAGTGTCTTGTCGCGGTTTACCTTGTCACAGCTACATTCTCATGATTTTTCAAAGTTCATTTTGAATTTCTGTCGTGAAATGAGAGAGTTGGAATATTTCAGTAGTGACTTGTTGTGCTTTACCTTGTCATACTTACATTCTCTTGATTTTTCGAAGTTCATTTTGAATTTTTGTCGTAAAATGCAAGAGTTGGAATATTTCAGTAGTGCTTTGTTGTGCATTACCTTGTCACAGTTACATTCTGTTGATTTTCATAGTTAATTTTGAATTTCTTTCATTGAAATGTAAGAGTTGGAATATTTCATTAGTGTTTTGTTGTGCTTTACCTTGTCACAGTTACATTCTCTTAATTTATCAAAGTTCATTTTGAATTTCTGTCACGAAATGCAAGAATTATAATATTTCAGTAGTGTCTTGTCGTGGTTTACCTAGTCACAAATATAGTCTTATGATTTTTCAACGTTCATATTGTATTTCTTTCGTTGAAATGCAAGAGTTGGAATATTTCAGTAGTGACTTGTTGTGCTTTACCTTGTCACAGTAAAATTATATTTATTTTTCGAAGTTCATTTTGAATTTCTGTATTTATATGCAAGAGTTGGAATATTTCAGTAGTGTTTTGTTGTGCTTTACCTTGTCACAGTTACATTCTGTTGATTTTCATAGTTCATTTTGAATTTCTTTCATTGAAATGCAAGAGTTGGAATATTTCAGTAGTGTTTTGTTGTGCTTTACCTTGTCACAGTTACATTCTCTTAATTTTTCAAAGTTCATTTTGAATTTCTTTCGTGAAATGCAAGGATTGGAATATTTCAGTAATGTCATGTCGTGGTTTACCTTGTCACAGCTACATTCTCATGATTTTTCAAAGTTCATTTTGAATTTCTGTCGTGAAATGCAAGAGTTGGAATATTTCAGTAGTGACTTGTTGTGCTTTGCCTTGTCACAGTTACATTCTCTTGATTTATCGAAGTTCATTTTGAATTTCTGTCGTGAAATGCAAGAGTTGGAATATTTCAGTAGTGTTTTGTTGTGCTTTACCTTGTCACAGTTACATTCTGTTGATTTTCATAGTTCATTTTGAATTTCTTTCATTGAAATGCAAGAGTTGGAATATTTCAGTAGTATTTTGTTGTGCTTTACCTTGTCACAGTTACATTCTCTTAATTTTTCAAAGTTAATTTTGAATTTCTTTCGTGAAATGCAAGAATTGGAATATTTCAGTAGTGTCTTGTCATGGTTTACCTTGTCACAGGTACATTCTCATGATTTTTCAAAGTTCATCTTGAATTTCTGTCGTGAAATGCAAGAGTTGGTATATTTCAGTAGTGAATTGTTGTGCTTTACCTTGTCACATTTACATTCTCTTGATTTTTCGAAGTTCATTTTGAATTTCTGTCGTGAAATGCAAGAGTTGGAATATCTCAGTAGTGTTTTGTTGTGCTTTACCTTGTCACAGTTACATTCTGTTGATTTTCATAGTTCATTTTGAATTTCTTTCATTGAAATGCAAGAGTTGGAATATTTCAGTAGTGTTTTGTTGTGCTTTACCTTGTCACAGTTACATTCTCTTAATTTTTCAAAGTTCATTTTGAATTTCTTTCGTGAAATGCAAGAATTGGAATATTTCAGTAGTGTCTTGTCGTGGTTTACCTTGTCACAGCTACATTCTCATGATTTTTCAAAGTTCATTTTTGATTTCTTTCGTTGAAATGCAAGAGTTGGAATATTTCAGTAGTGACTTGTTGTGCTTTACCTTGTCACACTTACATTCTCTTGATTTTTCGAAGTTCATTTTTAATTTCGGTCGTGAAATGCAAGAGTTGGAATATTTCAGTAGTGTTTTGTTGTGCTTTACCTTGTCACAGTTACATTCTGTTGATTTTCATAGTTCATTTTGAATCTCTTTAATTGAAATGCAAGAGTTGGAATATTTCAGTAGTGTTTTGTTTTTGTTTTCCTTGTCCCAATTACATTCTCTTAATTTTTCAATGTTCATTTTGAATTTCTTTCGTGAAATGCAAGAATGGGAATATTTCAGTAGTGTCTTGCCGTGGTTTACCTTGTCACAGCTACATTCTCTTGATTTTTCGAAGTTCATTTTGAATTTCTGTCGTGAAATGCAAGAGTTGGAATATTTCAGTAGTGACTTGTTGTGCTTTACCTTGTCACAGTTACATTCTCATAATTTTTCAAAGTTCATTTTGAATTTCTGTTGCGAAATGCAAGAGTTGGAATATTTCAGTAGTGACTTGTTGTGCTTTACCTTGTCACAGTTACATTCTCTTGATTTTTCGAAGTTCATTTCGAATTTTTGTCGTGAAATGCAAGAGTTGGAATATTTCAGTAGTGTTTTGTTGTGCTTTACCTTGTCACAGTTACATTCTTTTGATTTTCATAATTCATTTTGAATTTCTTTCATTGAAATGCAAGAGTTGGAATATTTCAGTAGTGTTTTGTTGTGCTTTACCTTGTCACAGTTACATTCTCTTAATTTTTCAAAGTTCATTTTGAATTTCTTCCGTGAAATGCAAGAATTGGAATATTTCAGTAGTGTCTTGTCGTGGACTACCTTGTCACAGCTACATTCTCATGATTTTTAAAAGTTCATCTTGAATTTCTGTCGTGAAATGCAAGAGTTGGAATATTTCAGTAGTGACTTGTTGTGCTTTACCTTGTCACAGTTACATTCTCCTGATTTTTCGAAGTTCATTTTGAATTTCTGTCGTGAAATGCAAGAGTTGGAATATTTCAGTAGTGTTTTGTTGTGCTTTACCTTGTCACAGTTACATTCTGTTGATTTTCATAGTTCATTTTGAATTTCTTTCATTGAAATGCAAGAGTTGGAATATTTCAGTAGTGTTTTGTTTTGCTACCTTGTCACAATTACAATCTCTATATTTTTATAAGTTCATTTTGAATTTCTGTCGTGAAATGCAAGAGTTGGAATATTTCAGTAGTGTTTTGTTGTGCTTTACCTTGTCACAGTTACATTCTGTTGATTTTCATAGTTCATTTTGAATTTCTTTCATTGAAATGCAAGAGTTGGAATATTTCAGTAGTGTTTTGTTGTGCTTTACCTTGTCACAGTTACATTCTCTTAATTTTTCAAAGTTCATTTTGAATTTCTTTCGTGAAATGCAAGAATTGGAATATTTCAGTAATGTCGTCGTGGTTTACGTTGTCACAGCTACATTCTCATGATTTTTCAAAGTTCATTTTGAATTTCTGTCGTGAAATGCAAGAGTAGGAATGTTTCAGTAGTGACTTGTTGTGCTTTACCTTGTCACAGTTACATTCTCTTAATTTTCGAAGTTCATTTTGAATTTTTGTCGTGAAATGCAAGAGTTGGAATATTTCAGTAGTGTTTTGTTGTGCTTTGCCTTGTCACAGTTACATTCTGTTGATTTTCATAGTTCATTTTGAATTTCTTTCATTGAAATGCAAGAGTTGGAATATTTCAGTAGTGTTTTGTTGTGCTTTACCTTGTCACAGTTACATTCTCTTAATTTTTCAAAGTTCATTTTGAATTTCTTTCGTGAAATGCAAGAATTGGAATATTTCAGTAGTGTCTTGTCGTGGTTTACCTTGTCACAGCTACATTCTCATGATTTTTCAAAGTTCATCTTGAATTTCTGTCGTGAAATGCAAGAGTTGGAATATTTCAGTAGTGACTTGTTATGCTTTACCTTGTCACAGTTACATTCTCTTGATTTTTCGAAGTTCATTTTGAATTTCTTTCGTGAAATGCAAGAGTTGGAATATTTCAGTAGAGTTTTGTTGTGCTTTACCTTGTCACAGTTACATTCTGTTGATTTTCATAGTTCATTTTGAATTTCTTTCATTGAAATTCAAGAGTTGGAATGTTTCAGTAGTGTTTTGTTGTGCTTTACCTTGTCACAGTTACATTCTCTTAATTTTTCAAAGTTCATTTTGAATTTCTTTCGTGAAATGCAAGAATTGGAATATTTCAGTAGTGTCTTGCCGTGGTTTACCTTGTCACAGCTACATTCTCATGATTTTTCAAAGTTCATTTTGAATTTCTGTCGTGAAATGCAAGAGTTGGAATTTTTCAGTAGTGACTTGTTGTGCTTTACCTTGTCACAGCTACATTCTCATGATTTTTCAAAGTTCATTTTGAATTTCTGTCGTGAAATGCAAGAGTTGGAATATTTCACTAGTGACTTGTTGTGCTTTACCTTGTCACAGTTACATTTTCTTGATTTTTCGAAGTTCATTTTGAATTTCTGTCGTTAAAAGAAAGAGTTGGAATATTTCAGTAGTGTTTTGTTGTGCTTTACCTTGTCACAGTTACATTCTCTTGATTTTAATATTTAAATTTTAAATTATTTACTTTAAATGCAAGAGTTGTAATATTTAAGTAGTGTTGTGTTGTGATTTAGCTTTTCACAGGTACATTCTCTTAATTTTTCAAAGTTCATTTTGAATTTCTTTCGTGAAATGCTAGAATTGGAATATTTCAGTAGTGTCTTGTCGTGGTTTACCTTGTCACGGCTACATTCTCATGATTTTTCAAAGGTCATCTTGAATTTCTGTCGTGAAATGCAAGAGTTGCAATATTTCAGTAGTGACTTGTTGTGCTTTACCTTGTCACAGTTACATTCTCCTGATTTTTCGAAGTTCATTTTGAATTTCTGTCGTGAAATGCAAGAGTTGGAATATTTCAGTAGTGTTTTGTTGTGCTTTACCTTGTCACAGTTACATTCTGTTGATTTTAATAGTTGATTTTTAATTTCTTTCATTGAAATGCAAGAGTTGGAATATTTCAGTAGTGTTTTGTTGTGCTACCTTGTCAAAGTTACATTCTCTTGACTTTTCGAAGTTCATTTTGAATTTCTGTCGTGAAATGCAAGAGTTGGAATATTTCAGTAGTGTGTTGTTGTGCTTTACCTTGTCACAGTTACATTCTGTTGATTTTCATAGTTCATTTTGAATTTCTTTCATTGAAATGCAAGAGTTGGAATATTTCAGTAGTGTTTTGTTGTGCTTTACCTTGTCACAGTTACATTCTCTTAATTTTTCAAAGTTCATTTTGAATTTCTTTCGTGAAATGCAAGAATTGGAATATTTCAGTAGTGTCATGTCGTGGTTTACCTTGTCACAGCTACATTCTCATGATTTTTCAAAGTTCATTTTGAATGTCTGTCGTGAAATGCAAGAGTGGGAATTTTTCAATAGTGACTTGTTATGCTTTACCTTGTCACAGTTACATTCTCTTGATTTTTCGAAGTTCATTTTGAATTTCTGTCGTGAAATGCAAGAGTTGGAATATTTCAGTAGTGTTTTGTTGTGCTTTACCTTGTCACAGTTACATTCTGTTGATTTTCATAGTTCATTTTGAATTTCTTTCATTGAAATGCAAGAGTTGGAATATTTCAGTAGTGTTTTGTTGTGCTTTACCTTGTCACAGTTACATTCTCTTAATTTTTCAAAGTTCATATTGAATTTCTTTCGTGAAATGCAAGAATTGGTATATTTCAGTAGTGTCTTGTCGTGGTTTTACCTTGTCACAGCTACATTCTCTTGATTTTTCGAAGTTCATTTTGGATTTTTTTCGTTGAAATGCAAGAGTTGGAATATTTCAGTAGTGAAATGTTGTGACTTACCTTGTCACAGTTACATTCTCTTGATTTTTCGAATTTCATTTTGAATTTCTGTCGTAAAATGCAAGAGTTGGAATATTTCAGTAGAGTTTTGTTGTGCTTTACCTTGTCACAGTTACATTCTGTTGATTTTCAGAGTTCATTTTGAATTTCTTTCATTGAAATGCAAGAGTTGGAATATTTCAATAGTGTTTTGTTGTGCTTTCCCTTGCCACAATTACACAGCTGTAATATTTCAGTAGTTCATTTTGAAGTTCATTTTGAATTTCTTTCGTAAAATGCAAGAATTGGAATATTTCAGTAGTGTCTTGTCGTGGTTTACCTTGTCACAGCTACATTCTCATGATTTTTCAAAGTTCATTTTGGATTTCTTTCGTTGAAATGCAAGAGTAGGAATATTTCAGTAGTGACTTGTTGTGCTTTACCTTGTCACACTTACATTCTCTTGATTTTTCGAAGTTCATTTTGAATTTCTGTCGTGAAATGCAAGAGTTGGAATATTTCAGTAGAGTTTTGTTGTGCTTTACCTTGTCACAGTTACATTCTGTTGATTTTCATAGTTCATTTTGAATTTCTTTTATTGAAATGCAAGAGTTGGAATGTTTCAGTAGTGTTTTGTTGTGCTTTACCTTGTCACAGTTACATTCTCTTAATTTTTCAAAGTTCATTTTGAATTTCTTTCGTGAAATGCAAGAATTGGAATATTGTTTCTTCAACTGAAAGTAAGGAGCAACATCAAAACTTAAACCTTGGATAGACAATACAGATACTTTATTCAAGAAATTATGAAAAAATCGCAAGTAAGTAACAAACTCTTTCTTGAATTCCCCATTTGGATGCACAATACAGAAATTTAATTCAAGAAATTATGGAAAAAAATGTAAGTAAGTAAGTAACAAACTCTTTATTTTTTCTGCATCATTTGTCGGATATTTTGAATAAAATATGCAAAGTCGACATAGCTTTATTTCATTTTTTTATGGTTATTTTTGTCGTGGTTTCGTGGGCGCGCGTTACCTAGTCTAAATTAACCTTAAAAAATGAAATAAAGCTATGTCGACTTTGCATATTTTATTCAACATATCCGACAATTGATGCAGAAAAAGCAAAGAGTTTGTTACTTACTTACTTACCTTTTTTTGAATAATTTCTTGAATTAAAGTTCTGTATTGTGCATCCAAATGGGGAATTCAAGAAAGAGTTTGTTACTTACTTGCGATTTTTTCATAATTTCTTGAATAAAGTATCTGTATTGTGTATCCAAGGTTTAAGTTTTAATCTTGCTCCTTAATTTCAGTTGAAGAAACGATATTCCAATTCTTGCATTTCACGAAAGAAATTCAAAATGAACTTTGAAAAATTAAGAGAATGTAACTGTGACAAGGTAAAGCACAACAAAACACTAGTGAAATATTCCAACTCTTGCATTTCAATGAAAGAAATTCAAAATGAACTGAAAATCAACAGAATGTAACTGTGACAAGGTAAAGCACAACAAAACACTACTGAAATATTCCAACTCTTGCATTTCAATGAAAGAAATTCAAAATGAACTATGAAAATCAGCAGAATGTAACTGTGACAAGGTAAAGCACAACAAAACACTACTGAAATATTCCTACTCTTGCATTTCACGACAGAAATTCAAAATGAACTTCGAAAAATCAAGAGAATGTAACTGTGGCAAGGTAAAGCACAACAAAACACTATTGAAATATTCCAACTCTTTCATTTCAATGAAAGAAATTCAAAATGAACTATGAAAATCAACAGAATGTAACTGTGACAAGGTAAAGCACAACAAAACTACTGAAATATTCCAACTCTTGCATTTCACGACAGAAATTCAAAATGAAGTTAGAAAAATCAAGAGAATGAACTGTGACAAGGTAAAGCACAACAAGTCACTACTGAAATATTCCAACTCTTGAATTTCAACGAAAGAAATCCAAAATGAACTTTGAAAAATCATGAGAATGTAGCTGTGACAAGGTAAAACCACCACAAGACACTACTGAAATATTCCAATTCTTGCATTTCACGAAAGAAATTCAAAATGAACTTTGAAAAATTAAGAGAATGTAACTGTGACAAGGTAAAGCACAACGAAACAGTACTGAAATATTCCAACTCTTGCATTTCAATGAAAGAAATTCAAAATGAACTATGAAAATCAACAGAATGTAACTGTGACAAGGTAAAGCACAACAAAACACTACTGAAATATTCCAACTCTTGGATTTCACGACAGAAATTCAAAATGAACTTCGAAAAATCAAGAGAATGTAACTGTGACAAGGTAAAGCACAGCAAGTCACTACTGAAATACTCCAACTCTTGCATTTCAAGGAAAGAAATGAAAAATGAAATATGAAAATCAACAGAATGTAACTGTGACAAGGTAAAGCACAACAAACCACTACTGAAATATTCTAACTCTTGCATTTCACGACAGAAATTCAAAATGAACTTCGAAAAATCAAGAGAATGTAACTGTGACAAGGTAAAGCACAACAAGTCACTACTGAAATATTCCAACTCTTGCATTTCACGACAGAAATTCAAAATGAACTTTGAAAAATCATGAGAATGTAGCTGTGACAAGGTAAACCACGACATGACGCTACTGAAATATTCCAATTCTTGCATTTCACGAAAGAAATTCAAAATGAACTTTGAAAAATTAAGAGAATGTAACTGTGACAAGGTAAAGCACAACAAAACACTACTGAAATATTCCAACTCTTGCATTTCAATGAAAGAAATTCAAAATGAACTATGAAGATCAACAGAATGTAACTGTGACAAGGTAAAGCACAACAAAACACAACTGAAATATTCCAACTCTTGCATTTCACGACAGAAATTCAAAATGAACTTCGAAAAATCAAGAGAATGTAACTGTGAGCGGGTAGCACAACAAAACACTACTGAAATATTCCAACTCTTGCATTTCAATGAAAGAAATTCAAAATGAACTATGAAAATTAACAGAATGTAACTGTGACAAGGTAAAGCACAACAAAACACTACTGAAATATTCCAACTCTTGCATTTCACGACAGAAATTCAAAATGAACTTCGAAAAATCAGGAGAATGTAACTGTGACAAGGTAAAGCACAACAAGTCACTAGTGAAAAATTCCGACTCTTGCATTTCACGAAAGAATTTCAAAATGAACTTTGAAAAATCATGAGAATGTAGCTGTGACAAGGTAAACCGCGACAAGACACTACTGAAATATTCCAATTCTTGCATTTCACAAAAGAAATTCAAAATGAACTTTGAAAAACTAAGAGAAAGTAACTGTGACAAGGTAAAGCACAACAAAACACTACTGAAATATTCCAACTCTTGCATTTCAATGAAAGAAATTCAAAATGAATTATGAAAAACAACAGAATGTAACTGTGACAAGGTAAAGCACAACAAAACACAACTGAAATATTCCAACTCTTGCATTTCACGACAGAAATTCGAAATGAACTTCGAAAAATCAAGAGAATGTAACTGTGACAAGGTAAAGCACAACAAGTCACTACTGAAATATTCCAACTCTTGCATTTCACGCAAGAAATTCAAAATGAACTTTGAAAAATCATGATAATGTAACTGTGACAAAGTAAACCGCAATAAGTCAATACTAAAATTTTCCACTCTTGCATTTTACGACAGAAATTCAAAATGAACTTAGAAAAATTAAGAAAATGTAACTGTGACAAAGTAATGCACTGTAAAACACTACTGAAATATTCCAACTCTTGAATTTCAATAAAATAAATACAAAATGAACTATGAAAATCAACAGAATGTAACTGTGACAAGGTAAAGCACAACAAAACTCTACTGAAATATTCCAACTCTTGTATTTCACGACAGAAATTCAAAATAAACTTCGAAAAATCAAGAGAATGTAAGTGTGACAAGGTAAAGCACAACAAGTCACTACTGAAATATTCCAACTCTTGCATTTCAACGAAAGAAATCAAAAATGAACTTTGAAAAATCATGAGACTGTAGCCGTGACAAGGTAAACCACGACAAGACACTACTGAAATATTCCAATTCTTGCATTTCACGAAAGAAATTCAAAATGAACTTTGAAAAATTAAGAGAATGTAACTGTGACAAGGTAAAGCACAACAAAACACTACTGAAATATTCCAACTCTTGCATTTCAATGAAAGAAATTCAAAATGAACTATGAAAATCAACAGAATGTAACTGTGACAAGGTAAAGCACAACAAAACACTACTGAAATATTCCAACTCTTGCATTTCACGACAGAAATTCAAAATGAACTTCGAAAAATCCAGAGAATGTAACTGTGACAAGGTAAAGCACAACAAGTCACTACTGAAATATTCCAACTCTTGTATTTCACGACAGAAATTCAAAATAAACTTTGAAAAATCATGAGAATGTAGCTGTGACAAGGTAAACCACGACATGACATTACTGAAATATTCCAATACTTGCAATTCACGAAAGAAATTCAAAATGAACTTTGAAAAATTAAGAGAATGTAACTGTGACAAGGTAAAGCACAACAAAACACTACTGAAATATTCCAACTCTTGCATTTCAATGAAAGAAATTCAAAATGAACTATGAAAATCAACAGAATGTAACTGTGACAAGGTAAAGCACAACAAAACACTACTGAAATATTCCAACTCTTGCATTTCACGACAGAAATTCAAAATGAACTTCGAAAAATCAAGAGAATGTAACTGTGACAAGGTAAAGCACAACAAGTCACTACTGAAATATTCCAACTCTTGCATTTCAACGAAAGAAATCCAAAATGAACTTTGAAAAATCATGAGAATGTAGCTGTGACAAGGTAAACCACGACAAGACACTACTGAAATAGTCAAATTCTTGCATTTCGCGAAAGAAATTCAAAATGAACTTTGAAAAATTAAGAGAATGTAACTGTGACAAGGTAAAGCACAACAAAACACTACTGAAATATTCCAACTCTTGCATTTCAATGAAATAAATTCAAAATGAACTATGAAAATCAACAGAATGTAACTGTGACAAGGTAATGCACAACAAAGCACTACTGAAATATTCCAACTCTTGCATTTTACGAAAGAAATTCAAAATGAACTTCGAAAAATCAAGAGAATGTAACTGTGACAAGGTAAAGCACAACAAGTCACTACTGAAATATTCCAATTCTTGCATTTCACGAAAGAAATTCAAAATGAACTTTGAAAAATTAAGAGAATTTAACTGTGACAAGGTGAAGCACAACAAAACACTACTGAAATATTCCAACTCTTGCATTTCAATGAAAGAAATTCAAAATGAACTATGAAAATCAACAGAATGTAACGGTGACAAGGTAAAGCACAACAAAACACTACTGAAATATTCCAACTCTTGCATTTCACGACAGAAATTCAAAATGAACTTCGAAAAATCAAGAGAATGTAACTGTGACAAGGTAAAGCTGTGGATTTCCACCATTCAGGCTGGTGGACTAAAACCCCAATACTGAGCTAGTGGAGTTCCACCATTCAGACTGGTGGACTAAGATCCCAATACTGAGCTATTGGATTTCCAGCATTCAGGCTGGTGGACTAAGACCCCAATACTGAGCTAGTGGATTTCCACCATTCTGGCTGGTGGACTAAGACCCCAATACTGAGCTAGTGGATTTCCACCATTCCGGCTGGTGGACTAAGACTCCAATTTTTCAACTCTTGCATTTCACGACAGAAATTCAAAATGAACTTCGAAAAATCAAGAGAATGTAACTGTGACAAGGTAAAGCACAACAAGTCACTACTGAAATATTCCAACTCTTGCATTTCACGACAAAAATTCAAAATGAACTTTGAAAAATCATGAGAATGTAGCTGTGACAAGTTAAACCACGACAAGACACTACTGAAATATTCCAATTCTTGCATTTCACGAAAGAAATTCAAAAATGAACTTTGAAAAATTAAGAGAATTCAACTGTGACAAGGTAAAGCACAACAAAACACTACTGAAATATTCCAACCCTTGCATTTCAATGAAAGAAATTCAAAATGAATTATGAAAATCAACAGAATGTAACTGTGACAAGGTAAAGCACAACAAAACACTACTGAAATATTCCAACTCTTGCATTTCACGACAGAAATTCAAAATGAACTTCGAAAAAACACATTCTAAAATCATCTTTTAAAATGTCTCTAACTGTTTCGCCGAAATGTCCAAAACGGTTTCGTCCAAATAATGTTTTTGATAACACTGCGTTGTCAGATTTTAAATTATTAAGAAAAAAGGGGGGGGGGGGCAAAAAGTTGGAGGGAGGGGGCGCCCGTCGAGTTTGGGGATAAGGGACCTTTGGGGAGTTGATGTCTCTGCTGGTTAGAGTCGTGGGTGCTTATGATACTTGATGGTTCGTAATCACATACACCATACTACTTGATTTGCAAGGATTTATAAAGTTCTTTCTGAATTTTATTATTAAAATGCTTTTCTTACCATCTACGTCTCTCTTAGTATCAACTTTTTAATATACTAAAACGTTATACCCTATTTTAAATTGACAATACTATTCAAACATCACTTGTGTATTATACGAACCACATCGGAGAGGTAAAGCTTAGTCAACTCACACTGTCATTATATCGTCGTTAGCCATTTTCATAGACTGATGTTGTTTCAAATTTATAACAAATTACCTGAGATAACAACCCCTTCAGGGATGACCTTAACTGGTAATCAGTTTAATCCTTTTTTTTCTCCACCTTCATGCGATCCAATCACTAATTAGAATCATTCATACTCCTATTATTCAAAACATTACCGGTTTTCTACAGCACAGGAAGGAACGTAAAGGCCCCAAATCCATAGGTACATGCTCTGGAAAGGTGTCATGGAACGTAAAGGCCCAGAAACTTATAGTTGACCCAGAAACTTATCTGATTGACCCAGAAACATGTCTGGTTGGCCCTGAAACTTGTCTGGTAGGTTTTGTATAATTCCATATTCAATTGACAACAATAGCAATAACTAGTCTGGTAATCTGCCATGGAAATGTGCCATGGAACGTAAAGTAGGACAAATAACACAGGATGGAACATAAAGGCTCAGAAATGGAACCTCTTACTCTACTCATAGTGTCTTCTGTTTTGTTAAGTTTTACCTTAAATTTTGTTTGTAAGGTTCAACCCCATCTTACATGTGAAGATGTCCAGGGGAAATTTTCCGTGGAGTTGGACTTCTCTGGGAGATTTTTATGTGAGGTGGATTCCCACTGGAGAAATTTTCCATGGGGAAATATCACCATGAACAATTCTCTATCGGGACATTTTCTGCGGGAAAAACTATCCATTGGGGCAGGCCATTTCCAGGAAATGATTTCCATGCAGAAGGGATTCCCCCATGACCTTAAAAAGGATAAGAAATTAAATAAAGAAAAGTATTTCTTCGAATGAAAGTATGCTAAGGAGTATTCTTCAGGCGGGATTGTAAGCAAGAATTCTTTTGGGAGAGGGGGGGGGGTTAATTCGCTGCGAGTATGGAATTGTCCGGAGGTAATTTCTTTATGGAAGAATTTTACGTGAGAAGAACTTTCAATGGCAAAATTTTTATGAGGGGAGGGGGACACTTACCTTTACTTCCCATAAAGTTGGATTGAGATCCAGCGGCTAATTTAATTAGATGTTTTGATAATAGGAATTTAGGGAACCCTCGTGTAAGGAAGTAGGATCATATATGGGCTTCCAACATGCACAACTAGGACATTTATTCTAAGTTTCCCCCAAATTTAGTTGAGATACAACAACCTCCTAGTTATGAAAAAATTCATTTGAAGAAATACTTGTTTTATTTAATTTCAGATCCTTCTTAGAGTCATGTGGGAATCCCTTCTGCATGGAAATTATTTCCTGGAAATCGCCTCCCCAATGGAAAGTTTTCCCTGCAGAAAATGTCCCAATGGAGAATTTTTCTTGGTGATATTTCCCCGTGGAGAATCTCTCCCTTGGGAATCCCCCCACATAAAAAACACCCAGAGAAGTCTAACTCCGCTGAAAATTTGCCCTGGACAGGTCCCCCAAGGCATCTTAACATGTAAAATTGGGTTGCCAATGAGAAAGTAAGACAAATAAAACGAATTTTGTATACAAATTCTGGCAAAGTCCCCCCGTGTAAAATTTCTCCTGGAAAGTTCACCCCTGAAAACTTTCATCCCGATGGGAAATTCTCCCCTTAGAAAATTCATCCCCATAAAATCCCCCCTCCCTAAAATGTCAGCACGCATCCTTATAACAAATACTATATGTAAACAATAGGCGAACTCCATAGCTTGCGGTCCTTCCTCCAGAGGATCTGGGGGGTCATGTCATTTCCAAAGACATATTTATTATACCTTGCAACTGTCCTGAATAAAATGGCTATTTTAAAATTTTGATCAGACGTTTAAAAAAAGGGGATGGGAGGGGGACTAGCTGACCTCCAATATTTTTGATCATTTAAAAAAGAACATTAAAACTTTAAATTTTCCTTCGAGTGAGCCCTATCCAGATATTCTAGGACTATTGGTCCGATACGATCATCCCTGGAAAAAAAAGCAAAAAAACAAGAAAAAAAAAACAAATAAACACGCATCCGTAATCATTCTTCTGGCAAAGAATACACAAAAGTAGTGTGTATGTGCACAGTATGAGATATACATGTAAATATACATTGAAATTGCTGTTGATTTGAACGGTACATTCAAGCGTACATTGAATTGCGCAAGAAAAACCCATGGTCAAAAGTGTATACAATATGAACGGTACATTGGAATTGCACATGGAAACAGTTTGACATGTTTGGGGAGATTACGTTCCTTGGCACCTTTTCAGAGTATGTACTTATGGATACCATTCCAAGCAAGCTGGTTAAACATGCTTTTACAATCGTAAATGTTTGATTAACATTTGCAAACACGAGGGTTCAGTAGCACGAGGGTTCAGTAGCACGGAGGTTCAGTTGTACGGGGTTTCGGTTATACAGGGGTTCAGTTACATGGGGGGTTCAGTTGCACGGGGGTTTAGTTAAATGGGGCTTGAGTTGCACGGGAGTTGAGTTGCACGAGGGTTCAGTTGCATGGGGGGTCCAGTTACATGCGGATTCGGTTACACGGGGATTAGTTAAATGCGGTTGAGTTGCATAGTCTCGTTGGAAAAAATTGGAGTTCATACTTAAACAGTTCTATTAAGAGCTATTTTTATGGAAATGCTTTTACAATCGAAGATGCTTGATTAACATTGGCAAAAACGGGGTAATGGGATTTGCAAATGGGAGGAGATGGGGTGATAGTCTACTGTATAATACACAAGTGATATTTTGGAGAGTGTTGTCAATTTTAAATAGTTTAGAAATAAAAAAAAATTAACAAGAAATGGCTGAAAAGTGTTTTGAGGGAGTTGAGTTGCACGAGGGTTCAGTTGCACGGGGGGTTCAGTTACATGCGGATTCAGTTACACGGGGATTAATTAAATGGGGTTGAGTTGCATAGTCTCATTGGAAAAAATTGGAGTTCATACTTAAACAGTTCTATTAAGAGCTATTTTTATGGAAATGCTTTTACAATCGGAAATGCTTGATTAACATTTGCAAAAACGGGGTAATGGGATTTGCGAATTGGAGGAGATGGGGTGATTGTGTACTGTATAATACACAAGTGATGTTTTGGAGAGTATTGTCAATTTAAAATAGTTTAGAGATAAAAAAAAATTAACAAGAAATGACTGAAAAGTGTTTTGAGGGAGATGGATTGCATGGAGGTTTGAGTTAAAGAGGGTACAGTAATATGTGAGTTTGGTTAAAATGGGACGATTTGCACGAGGGTTCAGGATCACGGCGGGTCGGTGGGCCGGGGGGTTGGGTAAACAAGTGGGCAGGTGCAAGGGTTATGAGTTTACGAGGGCGTACGTTGCAATGGAGTTGAGGTGCATGAGGGTTCAGTTGCATGGGGGGTTCAGTTACATGCGGATTCAGTTACACGGGGATTAGTTAAATGGGGTCGAGTTGCATAGTCTCGTTGGAAAAAATTGGAGTTTATACTTAAACAGTTCTATTAAGAGCTATTTTTATGGAAATCCTTTTACAATCGGAAATGTTTGATTAACATTTGCAAAAAGGGGGTAATGGGATTTGTGAATTGGAGGAGATGGGATGATTGTGTACTGTATTATACACAAGTGCTGTTTTGGAGAGCACTGTCAATTTGTAATAGTTTAGAAATAAAAAAAAAATTTAACAAGAAATGGCTGAAAAGTGTTTTGAGGGCGATGGGTTGCATGGAGGGTTGAGTTGCACGAGGGTTCAGTTAAAGGGGATACAGTTACACGGGGGTTTAGTTAAATTGGGTCGAGTTGCACGAGGGTTTAGCAGCACGAGGGTTCAGTAGCACGGAGGTTCAGTTGTACGGGGTTTCGGTTATACAGGGGTTCAGTTACATGGGGGTTCAGGTGCACAGGGGGTGCTTTAAATAGGGCGTACGGTGCACGGGAGTGGAGGTTCACGCGGGGTCGGGGGCACAGGGGGTTTAGTTACATGCGGATTCATTTACACGGGGATTAGTTAAATTTGGTTTAGTTGAATAGTCTCATTTGAAAAAAATGGAGTTTATACTTGAACAGTTCTATTAAGAGCTATTTTTATGGAAATGCTTTTACAATCGAAAATGTTTGATTAACATTTGCAAAAAGGGGGTAATGGGATTTGCGAATTGGAGGAGATGGAGTGATAGTGTAATGTATAATACATAAGTGATGTTTTGGAGAGTACTGTCAATTTAAAACAGTTTAGAAATAAAAAAAAAATTAACAAGAAATGGCTGAAATGTGTTTTGAGGGAGATGGATTGCATGGAGGGTTGAGTTGCACGAGGGTACAGTTAAAGGGGGTACAGTTACACGGGGGTTTAGTTAATTGGGGTCGAGTTGCACGAGGGTTTAGTAGCACGAGGGTACAGGAGCACGAAAGGCCCGTTGTCCGGTGGGTCGGGTATACTGGGGGCCAGGTACAGGGGAGGTTCAGTGGCTAAGGGGCTGAGTTAAGTGGGGATTGAGTGGAATGGGAGTTGAGTTACACGATGGTTGAGTTGCATGAGTGTTCAGTTAAAGGGGGTACAGTTACAAGGGGGTTTAGTTAAATGGAGTCGAGTTGCATAGTCTCGTTGGAAAAAATTGGAGTTCATACTTAAACAGTTCTATTAAGAGCTATTTTTATGGAAATGCTTTTACAATCGGAAATGTTTGATTAACATTTACAAAAAGGGGGTAATAGAATTTGCGAATTGGTTGATATGGGATGACTTTGTACTGTATAACACACAAGTGATGTTTTGGAGGGTATTGTCCATTTAAAATAGTTCAGAAATAAAAATATTTAACAAGAAATGGCTGAAGTTTTTTGAGGGAGATGGGTTGCACGGAGGTGTGAGTGGCACGAGGGTTCAGTTAAAGGGGGGATAGTGACACGGGGGTTTAGTTAAATGGGGTCGAGTTGCACGAGGGTTTAGTAGTACGAGGGTTCAGTAGCACGGGGGTTCAGTTGTACGGGGTTTCGGTTATACAGGGTTTCAGTTACATGGGGAGTTCAGTTGCACGGGGGTCTAATTAAATGAGCTTGAGTTGCACGGAAGTTGAGTTGCACGACGGTTCAGTTGCACGAGGGTTCAGTTACATGCGGATTCAGTTACACGGGGGTGCCCACCTCCCCTGCCCAGAGTCTCAGGCAAGTGACCCTAAATTTGAAAAAGTGGAAATTGGCACAGATTTTCTAAACTAAGCTGAGACAATGAATAGATACTATTGGGAAAGTGATTGGAGACGCTGGGCATCCGTGAACAAGTGCTAAATTTAGAAAGGAATTTGGGACAATATTTGGGGGCGCCCACCCGCCCAGAGTCTCCGGCAGGTGACCCAAAAATTTAAAAAACACACAGAGACGACAGACACAAAGAGACGAAACACACACACACAGACGACAAACACACGGAAATGACACATAAAGACGACACATGAACAGAGACGATACACACACACAGAGTCAACACACACAGAGAGACGACATACACACACAGAGATGACAAAACAGACATAGAGACTACACACACAAAGAGACGTCACACACACACACAGATACGAAACACACATAGAGACGACACACACACATAGAGACAACACACACACACACACAGAGACACCATACACACAGAGGCGACACACACACACAGAGAAGAAAAACAAAAAGTGATTACATAAACATCTACAAGACACACACACACAGATACGACAAACACAAAGAGACGACACACACACAGACGAATCACTCAAATTAATGACTTACACAGAGAGAAGACACACACACACAGAGACGACAAACACACAGAGACGACACACATAGAGAGACGACACGCACACAGTGGGAGGGCTTAAAAAGGCAAAAATGGGTGAACTACATGAGTTCATCTGCCTTAACTTGAGAGTAGTTTGTTAGAAATGCGTCGGTGATAATTAAAAAATCGGATGCTAAACTCAGACAAACAAAAGGATTGTAACACCTGATTGGCTCGTATATTTTGCATGATATTTCTAAAAGTCAATTAAGATGAAGAAATATCTGAATGTATCTTTGACATCAGCAGGCACGTACGAGGGAATTTTTTTGTTGGTGGGGGGCTTAAAAAGGCAAAATTGGATGAAATACATGAGTTTATAAGACGGTTCTTGAAAATCCCAAGGTTTTTTCAGATTTTTTGGACAATACCCATACTCCTATTGATGAGGACTGATGGTTCTAGTTCACCATTTTTTTCATGAAAACAAACTATTTTTTTTTACAATTTTTTTTATTACTTCGAAAATATTCAACTTTTTCTAGTTTAGAGTTCTAGTTTAGTTTAGTTTTAGTTAAGAGTTTATAGTTTTACCTTAGAGTCTTAGCTTAGAGTTTTTGTTAGAGTTCTAGCTTAGTTTAATTTTAGTTAAGAGTTTGATGTTTTACCTTTGAGTTTCAGTTTGAGTTCTAGTTTAGTTTAGTTTTAGTTAAGAGTTTGGTGTTTTACCTTTGAGTCTTAGCTTAGAGTTTTATTTAGAGTTATAGTTTATTTTAGTTTTATTTAAGAGTTTAGAGTTTTTAGCTTAGAGTCTTAGCTTAGAGTTTTTGTTGTAGTTCTATTTTAGTTTAGTTTTAGTTAAGAGTTTAAAGTTTTAGCTTAGAGTCTTAGCTTAGAGTTTTTGTTAGAGTTGAAGTTTAGTTATGATATTTCTAAAGTCAATTAAGATGAAGAAATGTCAGAATGTAGGTATGACATCACCAGGCACGTGCGAGGGAAATTTTTTGTTGGTGGGGGGCTTAAAAAGGGCAAAAATGGGTGAACTACAAGTGTTTATAAGACGGTTCATGAAAATCCCAAGGTTTCTTCTGATTTTTTGGACAATAACCATACTCCTATTGATGAGGACTGATGGTTCTAATTCAATATTTTTTTCATGAAAACAAACTAATTTTTTAACAAATTTTTTTTTGGACTTCGAAATTATTCATTTTTTTGTTAGAGTTCTAGTTTAGTTTAGTTTTAGTTAAGAGTTTAGAATTTTTAGCTTAGAGTCTTAGCTTAGATTTTTTGTTGAAGTTCTAGTTTAGTTTAGTTTTAGTTAAGAGTTTAAAGTTTTAGCTTAGAGTCTTAGCTTAGAGTTTTTGCTAGAGTTGAAGTTTAGTTTAGTAATAGTTAAGAGTTTAGAGTTTTAGCTTAGAGCTTAGAGAAATTTAATTCAGGAAATTATGAAAAAAAATTAGTCGGTGTTACGTGCACGCACGTAACCCCGTCTAAATTTTTTTTCTTGAATTCCCCATTTGGATGCATAATACAGAATTTAATTCAAGAAATTATGAAAGAAAATGTAAGTAAGTAAGTAACAAACTCTATGCTCTTTCTGCATCAATTGTCGGATATGTTGAATAAAATATGCAAAGTCGACATAGCTTTATTTCATTTTTAAGGTTAATTTAGACGAGGTTACGTGCGCGCACGTAACCTCGTCTAAATTAACCTTAAAAAATTAACTAGAACTCTAACAAAAAGTTGAATAATTTCGAAGTCCAAAAAAAAAAATTTGTCAAAAAAATAGTTTGTTTTCATGAAAAAAAATCTTGAATTAGAACCATCAGTCCTAATCAATAGGAGTATGGGTATTGTCCAAAAAATCAGAAAAAACCTTGGGATTTTCACGAACCGTCTTATAAACTCATGTAGTTCACTCATTTTTTGCCTTTTTAAGCCCCCCACCAACAAAAAATTTCCCTCGCACGTGCTTGGTGATGTCAAACCTACACTCTGACATTTCTTCACCTTAATTGACTTTAGAAATATCATAACTAAACTTCAACTCTAACAAAAACTCTAAGCTAAGACTCTAAGCTAAAACTTTAAACTCTTAACTAAAACTAAACTAAACTAGAACTTCAACAAAAACTCTAAGCCACGACTCTAAGCTAAAAATTCTAAACTTTTAACTAAAAATAAACTAAACTAGAACTCTAACAAAAACTCTAAGCTAAAACTCTAAGCTAAAACTCTAAACTCTTAACTAAAACTAAACTAAACTAGAACTCTAACAAAAACTCTAAGCTAAGACTCTAAGCTAAAACTCTAAACTCTTAACTAAAACTAAACTAGAACTCTAACTAAAACTCTAAGCTAAGACTCTAAGGTAAAACACCAAACTCTTAACTAAAACTAAACGAAACTAGAACTCTAACTGAAACTCAAAGGTAAAACACTAATATCTTAAATAAAACTAAACTAAACTAGAACTCTAACAAAAACTCTAAGCTAAGACTCTAAGGTAAAACTCTAAACTCTTAACTAAAACTCAACTAGAACTCTAACAAAAAGTTGAATAATTTCGAAGTCCAAAAAAAAAATTTGTTAAAAAAATAGTTTGTTTTCATGAAAAAAATATTGAATTAGAACCATCAGTCCTCAATAGGAGTATGGGTATTGTCCAAAAAATCAGAAAAAAACATTGGGATTTTCATGAACCGTCTTATAAACTCATGTAGTTCACCCATTTTTGCCCTTTTTAAGCCCCCCACCAACAAAAAATTTCCCTCGCACGTGCCTGGTGATGTCAAACCTACATTCGGACATTGCTTCATCTTAATTGACTTTAGAAATATCATAACTAAACTTCAACTCTAACAAAAACTCTAAGCTAAGACTCTAAGCTAAAACTTTAAACTCTTAACTAAAACTAAACTAATATAGAACTTCAACAAAAAATCTAAGCTAAGACTATAAGCTAAAAACTCTAAATTCTTAACTAAAACTAAACTAAACTAGAACTCTAACAAAAACTCTAAGCTAAGACTCTAAGCTAAAACTCTAAACTCTTAACTAAAACTAAACTAAACTAGAACTCTAACGAAAACTCTAAGCTAAGACTGTAGTCTAAAACTCTATGCTAAAACTCTTAACTAAAACTAAACTAGATCTCTAACTAAAACTCTAAGCTAAGACTCTAAGGTAAAACACCAAACTATTAAATAAAACTAAACTAAACTAGAACTCTAACTTAAACTCAACGGTAAAACATCAAACTCTTAACCAAAATTAAACTAAACTAGAACTCTAACAAAAACTCTAAGCTAAGACTCTAAGGTAAAACTCTAAACTCTTAACTAAACTAAACTAGAACTCTAACAAAAAGTTTAATATTTTCGAAGTCATAAAAAAAATTTGTAAGAAAAATAGTTTGTTTTCATGAAAAAATATTGAACTAGAACCATCAGTCCTCATCAATAGGAGTATGGGTATTGTCCAAAAAATCAGAAAAAACCTTGTGATTTTCAAGAATCGTCTTATAAACTCATCTAGTTCACCCATTTTTGCCTTTTTAAGTCCCCCACCAAAAAAAATTCCCTCGCACTTGCTTGCTGATTTCAAACATACACTCCGACATTTCTTAATCTTAATTGACTTTAAAAATATCATGAAAAAATTACCAGCCAATCAGATGTTACAATCCTTTTGTTTGTCTGAGTTTAGCATCCGATTTTTTAATTATCAACGTTGCATTTCTAACAAACTACCCTCAAGTTAAGGCAGATGAACTCATGTAGTTCACCCATTTTTGCCTTTTTAAGCCCCCCCACTGTGTGCGTGTCGTCTCTCTATGTGTGTCGTCTCTGTGTGTTTGTCGTCTCTCTGTGTGTGTGTCGTCTCTATGTGTAAGTCGTCACTTTGAGTGTGTCGTCTCTGTGTGTGTGTCGTCTCTCTATGTGTGTCGTCTCTGTGTGTTTGTCGTATCTGTGTGTGTGTCGTGTCTAAGTGTAAGTCATCACTTTGAGTGTGTCGTCTCTGTGTGTGTGTATCGTCTCTGTGTGGATGTTGTCTCTGTGTGTATGTGTGTGTGTTGTCTCTATGTGTGTATGTCGTCTCTATGTGTGTTTCGTATCTGTGTGTGTGTGACGTCTCTTTGTGTGTGTCGTCTCTATGTCTGTTTTGTAATTTCTGTGTGTGTATCTCGTCTCTCTGTGTGTGTTGACTCTGTGTGTTTGTATCGTCTCTGTGCATGTGTCGTCTCTATGTCTCGTTTTTGTGTGTTTGTCCTTTCTGTGTGTGTGATTCGTCTCTTTGTGTCTGTCGTCTCTGTGTTTTTTAAATTTTTGGGTCACCTGCCAGAGACTCTGGGTGGGTGGGCGCCCCCAAATATTGTCCCAAATTCTTTTCTCAATTTAGCACTTGTTCACGGATACCCAGCGTCTCCAATCACTTTCCCAATAGTATCTATTCATTGTCTCAGCTCAGTTTAGAAAATCTGAGCAAATTTCCACTTTTTCAAATTTAGGGTCAATTACCTGAGACTCTGGGCAGGTGAGGTAGGCACCCCCGTGTAACTGAATCCGCATGTAACTGAACCCCCGTGCAACTGAACCCTCGTGCAACTCAACTCCTGTGCAACTCAAGCCCCATTTAACTAAACCCCCGTGCAACTGAACCCCCCAAGGAACTGAACCCCAGTATAACCCAAACCCCGTACAACTGAACCCCCGGGCAACTGAACCCACGAGCTACTGAACCCACGTGCAACTCGACCCCATTTAACAAAACCCCCGTGTAACTGTACCCCCTGTAACTGAACCCTCGTGCAACTCAACCCTCCATGCAATCCCATCTCCCTCAAAACACTTTTCAGCCATTTCTTTTTAATTTTTTTTTATTTCTAAACTATTTTAAATTGACAATACTCTCCAAAACATCACTTGTGTATTATACAGTACACAGTCACACCATCTCCTCCAATTCGCAAATCCCATTACCCCCTTTTTGTAAATGTTAATCAAACATTTCCGATTGTAAAAGCATTTCCATGAAAATAGCTCTTAATAGAACTGTTTAAGTATGAACTCCGATTTTTTCCAACGAGACTATGCAACTCAACTGCATTTAACTAATCCCCGTCTAACTGAATCCGCATGTAGCTGAACCCCCGTGCAACTCAACTCCCGTGCCACTCAAGCCCCCTTTAACTAGACCCCCGGGCAACTGAACCCCCCATGTAACTGAACCCCTGTATAACCGAAACCCTGTACAACTGAACCCCCGTACTACTGAAACCTCGTGCTACTGAACCCTCATGCAACTCAACCCCAATTAACTAAACCCCCGTGTAACTGTACCCCCTATCACTGAACCCTCGTGCAACTCAACCCTCCATGCACCCCATCTCCCTCAAAACACTTTTCAGCCAGTTCTTGTTAAATATTTTTTATTTCTAAACTATTTTAAATTGACAATACTCTCCAAAGCATCACTTGTGTATTATACAGTACACAATCACCCCATTTCCTCCAATTTGCAAATCCCATTACCCCCTTTTTGCAAATGTTAATCAAACATTTCCGATTGTAAAAGTATTTCCATAAAAATAGCTGTTAATAGAACTGTTTAAGTATGAACTCCAATTTTTTCAAACGAGACTGTGCAACTCAACCACATTTAACTAATCCCCGTGTAACTGAATCCGCATGTAACTGAACCCCCCGTGCAACTGAACCCTCGTGCAACTCAACTCCCGTGCAACTCAAGCCCCATTTAACTAAACCCACGTGCAACTGAACCCCCCATGTAACTGAACCCCTGTATAACCGAAACCCCGTACAACTGAACCTCCGTGCTACTGAACCCTCGTGCTACTAAACCCTCGTGCAACTCGGACCCATTTAATTAAACCCCCGTGTAACTGTATCCCATTTAACTGAACCCTCGTGCAACTCAAACCTCCATGCAACCCATCTCCCTCAAAACACTTTTCAGCCATTTCTTGTTAATTTTTTTTATTTCTAAACTATTTTAAATTGACAATACTCTCCAAAACATCACTTGTGTATTATGCAGTACACAATCACCCCATCTCCTCCCATTCGCAAATCCCATTACCCCGTTTTTGCAAATGTTAATCAAACATTTTCGATTGTAAAAGCATTTCCATAAGAAAAGCTCTTAATAGAACTGTTTAAGTATGAACTCCAATTTTTTCCAACGAGACTATGCAACTCGACCGCATTTAACTAATACCCGTGTAACTGAATCCGCATGTAACTGACCCCCCCGTGCAACTGAACCCTCGTGCAACTCAACTCCCGTGCAACTCAAGCCCTATTTAACTAAACCCCCGTGCAACTGAACCCCTGTATAACCGAAACCCCGTACAACTGAACCTCCGTGCTACTGAACCCTCGTGCAACTCGACCCCATTTAACTAAACCCCCATGTAACTGTACCCCCTTTAACTGAACCCTCGTGCAACTCAACCCTCCATGCAATCCATCTCCCTCAAAACACTTTTCAGCCATTTCTTGTTAAATTTTTTTTATCTCTAAACTATTTTAAATTGACAATACTCTCCAAAACATCACTTGTGTATTATACAGTACACAATCACCCCATCTCCTCCAATTCGCAAATCCCATTACCCCGTTTTTGCAAATGTTAATCAAACATTTCCGATTGTAAAAGCATTTCCATAAAAATAGCTCTTAATAGAACTGTTTAAGTATTAACTCCAATTTTTTCCAACGAGACTATGCAACTCAACCGCATTTAACTAATCCCCGTGTAACTGAATCCGCATGTAACTGAACCCCCCGTATAACTGAACCCTCGTGCAACTCAAGTCCCTCAAAACACTTTTCAGCCATTTCTTGTTAAAATTTTTTTATTTCTAAACTGTTTCAAATTGACAATACTCTCCAAAACATCACTTGTGTATTATACAGTGCACAATCTTCTCATCTCCTCCAATTCGCAAATTCCATTACCCCGTTTTTGCAAATGTTAATAAAACATTTCCGACTGTAAAACCATGTTTAACCATCTTGCTTGGAATGGTATCCATAAGTACATGCTCTGAAAAGGTGCCAAGGAACGTAATCTCCCCAAACATGTCAAACTGTTTCCATGTGCAATTCCAATGTACCGTTCATATTGTATACACTTTTGACCATGGGTTTTTCTTGCGCAATTCAATGTACGCTTGAATGTACCGTTCAAATCAACAGCAATTTCAATGTATATTTACATGTATATCTCATACTGTGCATATACACACTACTCACAAATTCCACATTTTTGCAGATAAGAGGTTGAAACCTCTACTGTATGGTTCTCTGATACGCTGAACCTGTGGGATTTTCATTAAGATCCTTTAACTTTTAGCGGGTTATTTTCCCCTTTTTTCGAAAATCAGGCAAATTTTCTCAGGCTCGTAGCCTTTGATGGGCAACCCTAAACTTAATGAATCTTATATATCTGGAATTAGCATAATAAGCCGATTTTTTAATATGTCTATTGATATAATTTTTTTTAGAGTTTCGGTTACTTTCGAGCCGCGTCGCTCCTTATTTTTGTTGCCACGGACTGTTTGAACTGTGAAATCTCAATTAGATTTAATAGGGATTGGCAGCTAAGAATTTTGTTGCAGCTTTACACGGTTTAAATCAAGCCGATTGACATTGTCACTTGCAAAATGTTGATTAGCGCCCCCTCCCCTCTTTCCCACAAAAGTTTCAGGCCAAATTTCAATCAACTTTTCATTTATTAACGAAATTATTTTCAATTTATTAGTTTATCACTTATTTTTCAATTTTACATTTAATTTATTATTTTAATTATTTAATTATCATCATATATTTTAATTTAATTACTTTAATTATTATCATTTAATTATTCTTTTTGTTTTTTAACAACACGCTCTATGAAGACATGTCAAAAATTGCAAAATGATTATTTATTTGAGATTTTGCGCCCCTAAATTTCTGCGCCCGGGGCAAGTTCTCCTTCTTTCCCTCTCCTAAAACCACCTCTGCTTGTATTCCTCATGAATTCGGACACATGGGTCACAGTTGCTGCAACGCTTCACGGGCCCTTGATACCGGGATCTACTTGTATTTACTTTTTTAAATTAGCTGAAACTTTCAGCTAGAATATATATATAGCATAAGGCTCTATTCATGAGGTGGGGGGATGTCCAGTTTTCAATAGCAATTATGCAATTTCATTGATCTTTATTTATCTTACCTTGATCTTTAAAACTAGAAAGCTCATGTTTTGCAAATATTTGTAGACATGGGCAGTGCTAGGTGAGTATTACGCAGGAAATTCTTGTATTTGCTGAATTTCAGAATTTCAGGCCCCTAAATTTCATAAATTTAAAAAGTTTGTCAGAATGCAGAAAAAATTGATGTACTTTTAATTTCAATGATATTCTAATTTCAATGTGAAACATTAACCTAACATTTTTAGTCACTTCCAGCAAACAGATTTTAACCTGCTACAATTCCAGAAGGATGTTTGGTTTTGAATTCCATCCCTGAAAGCCACCAATTTATTTCCTCAACCCTCTACAGTGAATCCTTTAGGGCTTAAATGCAAGGATAATTAAAAAACAGGTAGTGAGTATTTTTGTCTGAAAAATTGAAGCAAAATTCGTTAAATTGATGCAAATCACAGCATAGGGGCTGATTGTATATCTTTAACATTGTCATTAAATTGCTTGTCTCTTTGGTCTTCTTCTTATAGCAAACTTTATTTTATATATGTACATTGCATGGAGGGTTCTTTTTCACCAGCCGTTATATCATTTGTCCTGTATTGATACTTTTGAATCAGGATCTGGCCTACCCTAGGTTAATCTACGGATATTGTGCTCGTTTTTGGCTGTCTTTCTTTCATGTTGAAAAATCATTTAAGGATGTGTTGCAGCTTCGGTACTTATCTGTTATATCGACCCCACTCAAGAATTACGCTGTGTAAAACTCGAGAACAAACCGGTTTCATCATTAAGAGACAATTTACGCTCAATCAAAAACAAGTTGCGGATGACAGAATACATTAGGCTTATACAATTTTGGATATATATTTGCACATTAGGGGTGGGGTGTGGTAAAGTATTTGGACAGCGTGAGGTTAGAAAACAATTCTTGCTTCATAATATGCAGAATAATCGCAGCTAACATATTTTGCATACAGACCCGCTACACTTTATTCCCCCCCCTAATGTGCAAAAATATAGCCCAAATTTATTTCTAAAGAATTATATTTTTATCATGTTTTGGTATATTTCATTAGGATTAACCTGACTTCACTTCTTGTGTGGGGTCGCTATAACAGATAAGTACCACAGCTTCAATAAAAAAAGGCATGTCTTTTTTGTTGGATTCGTTTACTATTAAAATTCCTCACCTTTTTTTAATCTTGACAATTGCATTTCAATAAATTACTTGTTAGGGACAAAGGTGATGACATTTTTCTAGGTTAAGCCTGGAATTCACTGTGGAATATCTACTTGTTTTTTTCAAATTTTCGTTATTGAATTCAGACTGTTTAAATAAGGCTTTAAATTTTACCCTCTTAAAAACATCATAGTCAGGTTATATACGAGAGAAATGTTGATATTTAAGGGTTTGGGTGATCAGTAAGTAGCTAAAGGTTTGAGAATGCAATCTGATGTAATCAATCATGCTGAATAGGAAAAATCAGCGTTTATTTAGTCGACAAATGGGTGCTATATTATATAATATAATTTATCTTTATCATATATATATATATATATATATATATATATATATATATATATATATATATATATATATATATATATATATATATATATATATATATATATATATATATATATATATATATATATATATATATATATATATATATATATATATATATATATATATATATATATATATATATATATATATATATATATATATATATATATATATATATATATATATATATATATATATGTATATATATGTAATATATATATATATAACATCATTTATATATATAATTTCATCATATTTCCTAAAAATCGATCTCAGCTTACAAAAATTTCCCTCAAATCCATAACAAATTCCGAACTGCTCCAAATTGATCAATTACTGGACAATTAAAGGAAATTAATAAAATTCAATATTCTTTTTCCAAAATGTCTTTATCTCTTGCTGTTCAACTGTAATCTTTAAAAATTGACAAAAAAGATACCCTAATTTATAGCATTTTGGGAAAATTTTTGATCCATCTTGAAAATTTGCCTGCATAAGGTATATTTTTTATTAATTGACTAGGTAGGAAATTTATTGTCATACAAAATGAGTGATATAGAAATTATCCCCAACCGCGGACGACCTCCTTTCCGATTAGCCCTATACGGCTGGCCGAAAAGAACAATCTTTGGCAATCTGTTATTCTTCGTCTGCAGAACGTGTCCTAGCCATCTCAACCTTTCTCTCATTATAGCCCTAGAAAGCGGTATGGGACGACATTTTTTTGTACAGTCTGCTGTTTGAAATACGGTCAGTCAGCCGGGTACCCAGAACAATCTGTGGGCAATTTCTCTTAAAAACATCTAGCAAACCTTAATCCGCTTTTCGGAGCGCCCATGCTTCAGAACCAAATTTTACCACTGGTATCACTGTAGCTACCAATATTCTAGTCTTGGTTTGCAGACTTATTTTCCTTTTCTTCCAAACTTTGTTTTTTAATTGCGAAAAAACACTCTGAGCCTTGGCTATACTACTTTTAACATCTTCACCAGTCCCACCGTCTTTAAGGAGGCCCGAGATGGTCAATCATCTTGATCAAAAGCTTCCGTCAATCGATTGACGTTTGCTTCAATCAACCTTCAATCAACCCTTCAATCAACCCTTCAATCTTGACCAAAGCTAATTTCAAGTTTAATTTTAAATAGTTTCAGTTCAAAGTCGGGTAGTGAAGTGTCTACCGTTTGTGAAATACAGTCTAATACTGCAATTCCAGTAATTTGAAGCTTTTAATAAAAAGCAATTTCAATCTGATCCCTGATGAATGCAAGGTCATTGTAGCATCACAGGAAAGGTTGTGGGATGTCATCCGATGACGCTCCAGACTTCTTTTTCTGCTCGGAAGTCTCGTACTCGCGGTTAAAACTTATTCTTAAACATTAATTTTCTTTTTTAGCTCGGAAACTGTACAATATGGTTTCAATGCATTTACCGCCCGCAATATCCTGTCCAATGCTGCAGTTTTCTTATTTCGGTTATAATAGTCTCTACTTTTGAGTTTCCATAACTCAGGGTGATCCGGGCATAATTCTGTTAATAAACAGATAAACTCGCGTTCCACATTTTTGCTTACTTCTGCTGTGTTGTTGGCGCCTGACTGACGCATTACTTGACCAAAACTAGTCCAGACGGTCAATCACCCTCGTCAACCGCTTGAGTCATTCAAACGTTCTATCAATCACCGTCAACGCTTGACTCAAGCGTCGAAAAGGTTAAAAGACTGCCAGTCATGGTTGAATCGATCGATTGATGGAAGCTTTTGATCAAAACGATTGACCGTTTCGGGCCTCCTTTACTAATAATCGAATTTAAAAAAATAAGTTTTTTCAGAAACTTATACCGTACCTCAGAAGCCACCCACCAGCTGAATTGGAAGCCATTGATAGCTACGCAAAACGAACATCTCTACTCTTTTGTCTTTTAACGGTAACATTAAAGAACTGCATGTCCTTGCAGATAGATATGATGAAATATTTAGATATTGTGACAAAGAAGGCTATATGATATGCTTCAACAACTGGGGGGGGGGGGTTGCCACTAACACGAGGATCTCCATACAAATTTGCAGCATCTCTAGGTAGATAATCAAAGCTAGATTATTGGAACTTGATTCTTTCAAAGGCAAAGGCAAAACTGATTGAACTTTCATTCGACGAACTTGAAAACTGACTCCATGTGCTGTAAGCAGCTTTCAGTGTTTGCCTCTCTGGAGGCTTTCAAGACCGGATGAAAATAGTGATGCTCAGCAGAAGTGGAAGCATCAGCAGAATTGATACAGGCTTTGGACAGCGTTTGAGTTGTACCCATAGAGACGGATATTATAATTGCGTTGCACACGGATTTCCAGAAGAGGGGTATCAAAATTGTATACGTCAATGCGAATGACAAATTCATTTTTGTCCTTTTGCTTTATCGTTCTAAGCTATTCCTTGAATACCACTCAAATTGTGAAAAACGCAAAGTTTTTGTCCTATTCCGTGAATATTCAGTGCCAGTGCATCAACTTTGCAGGAATTTACCAAACGATCAATTTTTTTCATCTTCCTTCTTCATACACTTTCGGGCTTTCATACGGTTGGTTATATGTTCCCTAAAGTAAAAAGAGTAGTGGCTAAGACTGTCGTGAAACTTGGATTACAGGAACGGACTGCTTTACTTGTGGAAGAGATAAAGAGGCCAAAGCTTGATCCTTCTGTGCAAGAAAGCTTTCTTTTATTTGAAGGAAAATCATTGTCGCAGTCTGCAGTAAAAATCCACATCTCCTTACCTCTCCTTGCGACTTTTGAATACATATATGTATACCCTCAAAAACGGGAGCTCAAATATTTGCCGCCATCTGTCGTTACCTTATAATGTTATGTTATGAGTGTTTAACTAAAGTTGGATATTTTTTTTATATACGAACCGACCAAAGTCACAGTTTTTAGATCCCATAGATGTTTGACTCGACTTTCCAGGATGGTGAGGTTAGGTCAGTTGTTTCTGTCCTTAAGGTATTCCCAGATAGTGTGGCCCCTGAGTACTGGTCGTGCAAGCGGTTCACAGAAAAATGTCCATGTCGGGAAGTAGACCGTGTAATTTACTTTGTGGAATGCGATGAGAAATGTTTGGATGCTTCTTTTGTGCTCTATAATTAATTTTTCTAGTTTTGTAATTTTCGAAGTTTCTTCCATCTATAATTATACTCAGGTTGAAAAATTTGACATGCTAAATTAGGATCTTTTAAAGTTTGTTTGTTATAAGTATTTTACACGAAATAGCTAGCAGTTTCTATTAGAAGTAGTAATAGTGTAACTTTCCGTAACTTGTCAAATACGTGAATATTTGAGTGATTTTTCTTACGAATGAAAATAATGAAATTGCAAATTTCAAGTTCATCAGCATTGCGGGGCACTAGTAATCAGTTATATTGATTGCCATAGGCTGCGTGATCATTGTTGAAAGTTTGTGCCTGGATTGACTACTCCCTGGACTTTCTGAAAAGTGCACACATAGAATATTTCACCTACTCAAAATCCACAGCGCCGCCCCTGCATGTAGAACAATCTTGCGAATGTTCTGAGTGGAGACACTTTAGTCCCCTAGGGAGCCCTCCCGTGCTTATGCCTCTGATCCTTATCTCGATTAATAAATATGCTACTTTTTTAGGATTTGGAAATGCCTGACAAAGCTTTGGCAGACTATCAAACAGATGTACAGACAGTGTCGTTTCAGATTGGAGGGAAAAGGCCGAGGGGTTTTGTTTTTACCGCTGAAAAGGCAGACTTTAGTGACTTAAGTTTGCACTCTGAACTGAACTTTGAAGGGCTTCTGCCAAAAGAACGGATGGTGATCCTAGAAGTAGCCAGACAAGATGCTGAATTTTGGGCACATTTACATAAAAGCAGCCAACCAAGGTATACTTCATTAATATATTATGATTCTGATTTTGTTTTTCAAACTTTTCTCAATCTTCCCTTTAGACATTCAATAAATTCGAAAATTCATTTAAATATCAACAAAATAAATAAGCTTTCTCTTAGTATATTTGCATTTTGTTCGTTTGTTTTTCTTTGTTTATATGTTAAAAAGAGAGTAGGAGGAATGGGTCTAAGCCATTCCCCCTCCTAAAAAATTAATCCAAAAATTAGTAATATTTGAATATAAAGAATAGTTGACTAAGAGCCCTTGGAAGTTTTCCAGCTAAAAAAAAAGAATTCTGCGTTTATGCAGGTCGATTGTGATCTTGGAAATCTCTTGGCCATCTAGGCCACCTAGATCCCCTTTTATTTGTTCAAGAGTTTAAACTAAGCTTAACAGTCTCTAAATACTCGACTGCACTTGACATTCCATGTACACAGGAAGCTTATAATACCAGGAATGCCGAATCTACTTAGTAAGAGTCACACATAATAGGGCCGTTCTTTTACTCATCTTTGTGCTAACATCTTACATCCTTTGACAAATAATGCTTAAGAGTGAAATCTTAGCACTAAAATGTTACATCTTATGGTGTTCTTTTGCAAACGTCTTTCATCATTCTTCTTTTATCAGCGGTCTAAAAACTGATGAGTATATCATCAAAGTTCCCTCATCATTGTTCTATGTGACAGAAAAATGGCATTCTTTGCATTTTTTGCTAACATCAGTGAGCTGTAAGATCTTAGAACAAAGATAAACAAAAGAACGCAAATCTGGGCAGAAAGATGAGAGGTCTTAGTGCAAAAGAACGGGCCTAATAGATTTCAAGTGGCATGGCGCGGTGCACCATGAGGAAAGCATAGATTTTCCCCTCTTTTGCAGCAACTCCGATAGAAAAATTGCTGAATTTTGAGCAGTCATCTTTTTAATTTGATTTTAACGAACTCGAGTTTTTGGCCTCAAAAATGATTAAAATTTAGTTTTTTGCATAGTTCTTCTAATGCCATTTTTCCGGGGTGAGGAAAAAGGAACCCGGAAACCTTGGGTAACTATGGAGCTACTCGACTTAATTATAAGGAGAAACACATTGTATTTGAGTTACTTAAATAGTAACCATAGTCAAGATCTAACTAAGTTTAAACGAATCCGTAATAAATTAAATCGGCTATGGAGGTCATGCATCCGCTAATATTTTGGATAGAATTTTAAGGAAAACAAAGGCAATACGAAAACGACTTGGAATATTATAAACAAAGTCGTAAATAAGAAGAAATAGACCGATATTCCTGCTGGTCTGATCTTTAATGGGAAATCTGTTTATGGAAACTAAGAGGTGGCTAATTTGTTTGGTGAATATTTTTCTAAGATTGGTGAACCAATAAGTGAAAATCCATACGATGAAAATAATGAAATTAATAAGACGTTTAGTGATGAAAGGGGAGTTGGATTAGAAATGTCTGCATATGAAGCGAACGTTGAAGAATTAAAACAGATAATAGGATTGGTAAAATCAAGATCTCCAGGGAATGATGGAATTAATCTGAAAGCGTTCAAGCATGTTATGGTATATTTGTTGCCTTGTATTGTTTATTTGATTAACCTTTCTTTGAAGAAAGGTGAATTTCCTACTCGTCTGAAAGAGGCTAAAGTTATTCCGCTTCAGAAAGGGGGTTCAAAAACTGATCCGTCTAATTGGAGGCCGATTTCAATATTGCCCCTATTTGCTAAGCTGTAAGAAAAAGGGATGCATCGACGACTTTATAACCATCTGACTACTTACGTTTTTCTTAGTGATACCCTGTTTGGATTCAGCGAAAAACCACTGTGCAATAAATGCATTCCAACACCTAATAGATTTCATCAATTGTGCTCTCGAAAAAAGTGTACTGGTACTTTCAGTATTTATACACCTTAAAAAGGCTTTTGACACGGTGGTTCATAAAATTTTATTAAATAGGCTAAGCCGTTTAGGGATCCAAGGGGTTATTCTGAAATGGTTTCAATCTTATCTTAACCAGTGTATTATTCGAGTCTCTATTAAAAATTATATTTCAAAAACTTTTATCGTTAATTCTGGTGTGCCTCAGGGTTCAGTGCTTGGCCCACTTCTTTATCTAATTTACGTTGATACCATGCGTTTTTATATATCAGATGCACTTATAACGTCTTTTGCTGATGACACGGTGTTTAAGATTTCAGCTACTTGTCTGAACCAGTTAATTGAGAAGACAAATAAGGCCCTCGCTGAATTGATAAGTTTTACAAATTCTAGTTATTTGGTAGTGAATATTTCAAAAATAAATTTCGTGACATTTTGTAGAAATGGAGTTTCATGTGTTTTAGATAATAAAATTGTTTTTAACGGTGAATTTTTAAAGCATGTAAATAGTGTTAAATATTTGGGCTTTAGTCTTGATTTTAATTTAAGTTGGAAATCACATTGTGATCTTGTGGCAGTTAAGATGTCAAGAGGGTTGGGTGTGATAAGAAGACTGAAAAATCAACTACCGTCAAATGTTTTACTTTTACTTTATCATTCCGTTGTTAGCCCTTATTTATCGTATGGTTGCATGCTATGGACTAGTAGTTTTATTTCAAGTTTTAGAAGGGTCCAAATTTTACAGAATAAAATAGTTCGTATTTTAGGTAATTATTATATTCAGTTTGAAAATAGCACGTTGAATTACTTTACAAGTTTGAAAATTTTAAATATTTATCAGTTACGGGATTACCAGTTAGCAATTTTTATTTATCAATGTTTGAATAAGTGTTCACCGGAGGTATTTTGGGAAATTTTTAAAGTTAACTCATCTTATCACTGTTATGAGACTAGAAATGCGAATGACCTTGCATCGGAACTCCGGAATACTCAACGTGCTGCGTTTCTGCCTCATTTTGCGGGACCGGTGGTGTGGAATACCCTCTCGGATACTATTAGACAAGCTGATAATGTAAGCCAGCTCAAGAGTGGATTGAAGCGTTACCTGTTGGGTTATATTCTGAAGGATTAGAAATTTGAATTTGAATAATGTTTGGTATGAAAATTGTTTGGACAGACAATGGTCGCATTTTCGTGAAATTACCCCGCCAAAGCGCACGGAGTTGGCTCTATAGCCTACCTGATGCTTATTAATTATTTCATAGTTGATTGAGTTAGATGTATCCCTTTTTTTCTTTTTTTTTTTTTCTTTTTTTTTTGTGAGTGGATGTTTTAAGGATGATATGTGATATTTCTCACTTGCGATTTCTAGAGTGTAATCCTTTTAGAGTAGGAGATGTTCTTTATGTTGATTTAGTTCAAGTGTTGATTTTTCCCCGTAAAGAGATAGTTTTTATGTGGATGTAGAGCTTTATAATAATGGATTTGCAGCCATCGTAAACAAACCTTCGGGTTTTTGTAGATGGCCGCTGTAAATTTGTTTGTATTTTTTTTATGCTAAATAAATTAATTTGAATTTGAATAATAATGCAAATCCTATGGTAAACCCAAAAATGTGATTAAATTTATTCCATCCAACACAGTTTTGTTTCATAACTGTAAGTTGTATAAATCTCAGGAAATAGCACTAAAAAACTTTGAAAATTATTAGAAAAATATGGATAATAGAAAACATCCAATTATATTTTTAAATATAGCAATAAAATCTCTATAGAAATAACGTTTTGTTAGCATACTTCTATTTAGTGCAGAACACCGAAATTTGGCCATATTTGAAAGCACACTTGTAAAAAATAAAAGTATGTAAAAAAATAACTATGTAAAAATAAAAAGAAAATTGCATTAAAAATAAATAAAAACTTACATTAAAAAATAATTACATAATAAATATATAATAATAAATAAATGTGTAAAATAAGTATAAATAAAAACTTGTAAAAAATACAAGTAGGGTAAGAAACCATTTTTGTAAAAAAATCAAATAATTTTTTTTTTGACTAAACTGTAGCGATAAAGAAATACAAGTGGTCGGAGGAAATTTAAAACTTATTCAAGACTTGCAAGCAAACTAATAAATTGTCCGTAGGTATTTCTTGATTTGATCGATGTGACATTCCACAACTGCAGAAGGTTCATTATCTTTGGCGAACTGACAGTATACTATCGCTCTCATCAATTAATATCTGCAATCTGCTCTAGTTCTTAATTGCTCTTATACACACAAAAGTTTTGTGAGCTTTGTGTGGTTTTTGAAGTCTTTGACTCATTCTGTATGTAATGGGGTAACGGTAATATGATACTAAAACATTGATTGTTTATTTAATAATTTTAGTGAAAACCTCCGTAAAACCTCTTCTTAATTACGTTATTGAAGGGTCACTAAATAGATTTTGCAGTCTTTTGAAATATTTATGGCATGAACTAAAGAGTACTAGAGCAGCGGTCGCCAACCTTTAGACATTCATGGACGACTAAATGTATCATTTTTTTATTTGGTGGACCAATACCAATTATATGGATTTGCAAAAGAAAGGTGCTGTAATACATCCATGCATGATAATCAGAAAAAGTTTCAATATAAATAATAATTTATATACTATTAACTATGGTAAACTAACCAAATGAATAATTATATATATATATATATATATATATATATATATATATATATATATATATATATATATATATATATATATATATATATATATATATATATATATATGTATATAGTGGCCGGTGTTTACCCCCCCCCCCCGGAAAATACCCCCCCATGGAATATACCCCCCCGGAAATTACTCCCCCGTGGAAAATACCCCCGCGTAAAATACCCCCCACCACCGGAGAATACCACCCAGGAAATACCCCCCCCCCCCCCGTGGGAAATAAGGCTTTCCAAATTTGAGAATTTTATTTTAGTTTTTTTTTTAATTCCATAGGGGGGAAGGAATTTTGGTACTTGTGTAGCCTATTATGCACCACTCACTCAAGTTTACGCTGTGTAAAACTCGAGAACAAATCGGTTTCTTCGTTAGTTTTTTTCAGTTTAGCGCGAGAAAAGACAAAGACAAGTGACAGAATATATGGGAAATACGTAATTTGGGCTATATATTTGCACACAAGGAAGGAGGGGATAAAGTATTTGGGCAATTTGAAGTCAGAGAACAATTCTTTCTAGGTATATGACCACTAAAAAATTACAGACTAGTCTCAATGATTAAATTTTGGTTGAGAGACAAGTGTGAATGATGTCATTCACATAATTTTTTTTTTCCAAAATTACAGCTCTTAACGAATTTTCTCAGACTTATGACCCATTTAGATTGTTTTGTTTTTTATGCGAGAACTACGACAACTTCTTCGATACGAAGTGTCCTGCTCTAAAGGAAAAACATAATAAATAATACATTGTGCCAACATTGTTCTTATATGCCCCCAGGGCATAACTTAAAACCCATGCCGTTAGGGTTGTCGGCTAGTTTCCTCCCCAAAATCGTATTTTCTATTTGGAAATCAATTACGCTGCACAAGATGGCTATCTCAAAATTTTGAGTGGATGTGATTGGGGGAATGATGGGCGTGGGGGGGGCATAGTTGCCCTCCAATCACTTTCGAATATTAAAAAGGGCACTAGCCATTCCAATTTACAATCGAACGAGCCCTTTTCGAAGTTTCTACGACAACTCCTTCGATACGAAGTGCCCTGGTATGGAAACAAAAAAAAATAATAATACGTTGTGCCAACATCGTTCTTTACTTAGGCAGCGCGATTGCGCTGCCTATGAAATGTAAAATGTTATCTTGCCTCACTCAATAGTTTCAAGAAAGCCCATTGATTAAATAATTTTCAAATTGATTGCTGTGCACTTTACATTTTTCAACGTTGAGAGCACTTAATCACGTCAGTATTAGTTTACTTTCATGGAGCTTTTACCGGGCCGCAGAAAATCTGTGACGTATAGGTCTCATTGGAACTAAACTAGTACTGGAGACTGGATTGAAAATTGAAACAGAATTAAACCTTTTCGCAGAAATTTTTACGCAGAAATTTTTAAGCAGAAATCTAAAGGCAAACGGAAATGCATCCAGTCATAGCTGTATGCTGATTCAAGAATGTACAGCAAAAGAAATCGTTAATGTGCCGACAAAACCCCATGATAGTTTTTTTTAGCCTATTTCAGTTGCAATAAAGCTTTATAATAATAAACATAAAATTAAAATGTTTAATCCATGATAAGTTTCATTAATTTTAGTTTCTTTTTTTATATTCATAAAATACAAAAAATAGACATTGTTCAATGATGGTCCCTTTTCTTCGTGGACCACCTTAACATATTCATGGACCACCAGTGGTCCATGGACCACAGGATGGCAACCGCTGTACTAGAGAATGATATGAGCAGAACGTCTTGTTGGTATAAAAAAAAAAAAAATTTACCATACTACGAAAGCGTTGTTGTAGAAACAAAAAACGAGGCCTGCATACACAATGGGATTTTTCTAATATTGAGATTCAGCTAGCGCTACTTTCTTGAACAAATCTAAACCAACCCGTTCACTATAGAGATTTACCACCGTTCAGGACTAGATTGAGCCAAAACTGAAGTTCAGTCGATTTGAGCTTATTTAAGTAAACTCATCAGAGTTGTTCATAGAGTTTTCTCATTGGCTAATGCCCGAACGTTGCCCAAATAGAGAAAAAACTACAAACAAAATTATCGGAAAAGTGGAATAAAAAAGATGTAAAATATTGGAAGCTACTTGAGCCTGTCAGATCTTAAGAACATTTGTACGACAGGAGAAACAAGGAATTTATGAAATTGGAGGAAGCATGTACTTGGGATAATTACGGCCTTAGTTGATTACAGTGTTTAAATCATCCGTTGCGAATGGTAAAATTTCATCACTAGCATCAAGTAGTACCGGGTTTGGGAGCGGGCTGAAGTAAAATTTTACTGTCTGATGCAATGTACGTACAATGTAATTTCATTTAATCACAATAATTTGTATCCACTGTTCTATTCAATTAGCAAATAAATGAATAAATTTTTTTCGAATCGTCTTAATCAGCTTGCTTGCTTTATTTTTGACGGGAAGTACACGCTGCTCCGTCTTGTCTGGCATCCATAATTTCACCAACAGAAGTCTTCCATGAGGCACGTCCATGTGCAGTGGCTTTGACATGGTGCAGCCAATATCTGTCCCAGAGCCGACCGAAGATGTTGAAGCCTTCAAGTGGTTCTATGTCTTTTTCTACCATTTACCATCAATCTTTCTTCTGGCCTCCAGGACAACGTATCTAATTTTCGATCGGCTGATCTTAAATAGTGAACTTTGAGATGCATCGGTGATCTTCACGCCTTCGACAATGGTTCAGCTACACGAGCCTTGATCTCTTTGCATTTTCAGAGATTGGGTACGGTTGTTTACAGCACTGATGGATCTCCTTATTGGATACTTGTTCATGGCGTTCTACGCGTGGAACGCATCTTAATCAGCTACCTTCTCATAAATTGTAACTGCTCTTATTTTCTTTTAAAATATAATTTATAAACCAGGAACCGCAGAGATTGGAAGAACATAATAGACAAAGCATCCTTGGTGCTAATTTACGGCTTCTTTCCTTTGCACGGTAGAGTAATATGGACAAGGGAATCACTATAGTATTATTGGAAAGAATTTTTTTTAGTTACAATTTGCCTCTGGTTTCTTGCCAATCTTCAGCATTTTCTATTTGATTTTTTTTACTTGTTTGGTAAGTATTTTTTGTGATTCTAAGTTTGTATTCTTTGTATATGAAATAAGAATTGATAATAATCAAGATTAGTTATATAACATGATTTATTAAATGGATTTAGTGTAAATCCAATCGGCAAAATTATGGCTAGACATGGGTTGTCTTTAAAAATAACGAAAAAAGTAATAAATAAAATGGAGGTAATTACAAAAACTACATTGTTTTTCCATCATACGTGAACAAAATAATTTTAGGAAGTGACAACTACCAAGACAATGGGAAACAAACCAATATACACCATGGTGCTCATATATAAGCTTGGAAGGACAAACTTGTAGTTGATAGAAGTCTGCAGTATAACTTTTGTTAGAGGCTAGAGGATTAGGTATGTTAAATCAATATGGATGGCGAATAATTCTACACGTCAACCATAGACGGGCGTGTCTGCATGATTAAAATTATACTTTGAAAATTGACCCAAACAACAAATAATAGTTGTAATACAGGCCTGAAACATCTCATTGAAGGAACAGTCTGTGGAACAGCAAGGCTGAAACAAGCTTTGTAAAGCTAATCATTGAAATTCAAAAAAATTCAAAACTGAAATCGCTTACGCCATCGATATTCGTCATGACGAATTGTGCACAAGTGAGATTTTCCTTTGTAGCTATCAACTAGTCCTTGGCAGTGTTTTGCGTAGGTTTTCTTTGTATGTTATCTGACCCTAACTAAAAAGCAATCTTAACCTATGTCTGAATCTGACTTGTTCTAAATTCATTCCAGCAACGTCCGTTGCGAAATATTTATTGATTTGGGCCTGAAAACTTCAAATTATAGTCTTGAAGCTTTTTTTAGATTTACTTTTTATGAGTTTTATTTTTAGTCTACAATACTTCACACTTGAAGAAGCGGTTCAAAGGCTAGACGGATCAAGTCCATAAAGGGGTTTTGAGCATGGAGAATTTTTTTAAGCACACTTTGATATGAATTCATTCAAATTGGTTTTAAGTTGGTTATGTCGTAGCTGTTGCCATAATTGTATTTTCCGTATTTTGAAATAGCTTTTAGGGAATATCCCTATGAATGTGCAAAAAAAAAAAAAAAAGAGTTGAATATGCAAAGTTAAGACAAACATTCAATGTTAAGAATGAATCAAAAGATTTGTTGCGTAAGACTCAAAAAAAGAAAAAGTAGCTTAATTGTCTTCAAATACGCTCAAGCGTGTCAGAATTTCAACTGTAAGTTGGATTAATGGAAATTGATATATTGTCTTTTGCACAACAATAATCAGCATTTCAGTAGTAAAATGTAAAATTTAAATCATCTTGTGGGAGCCGCTGTCTAATCAAAAAGTGGGAAAATAAATGTTCTTGTCTTAGCTTGTATAATGGTCCCCATCATGTATGCACCATTATCTTGTCATTAATATCTTAGACTTTTCTCACTTGAAAACTCTGGAATTTCAAAAATAATTGTTTCTTTTTTGCTATATTTTGAGGTCTTGCCATTGAAGTCATAATGCAGAACAAATGGACATGCTATTTCCGTTAGTAATATTTTGCAAGTTTTTGTTGTGCCATGTCCAGATTGTTTAGTGAGAGGCGAATGAAGTTGAATTGATTCGGTCACTCTTTAGTGTTGGAATGAAATGGCTTAGAAGCAAAAAGTTTATTTTCATGTGAGTTTATAAACAGATTACTTTAAACTGCATGTATTCAGAAAATAAATGGTACTTCTATTTATATTATAAAAAATTACCATCAACAATTTACCCACATTGTGGATGTTCTTCGTGGCTTTGAACCAGGGTCACTGCGTATAACTTTTTGATCTACCAGAAGCTTGGTGTGCAGTGAAGTAAGGGTTGAAACTCGTTCAAAAGTTTTCGGTAAACTGGTAAAAATTAAGCTTGTTAATTTGTGGTGCAGTCTTTCCTGATTTCCACACAATCTTACCGGTTTTTGCCAAAGTTTCAGGGAAATCTCAGTTTCAAAGTCTCGGTCAGTAAATCCCATTCGTTCTTCCTCCCCATCCTTTCAAAGATGCTGGGAAGTGGCACCTTTGTGCCGCACTATATCAATAGACCTAGATGATGTTTGGAACATTTCTTAAATATATAGTGTCGTCAAATAGAACACCCACTTGGGAAAAGCTTATTTCTCTTAAGTAGCATAAAAAAGTGACTATTGAGCACCTGTCAGAAATTCTAGTAGTCAACTATCTGATTATAAACTATGCAGTCATAATAGAGCCAACTATTCATAGAACAGACATGGCTAAAACACTCTTTTACATTTCCCAGTTCAAAGTACTGCATTTGCCATCCTTTCTTCGTAACCTGGTAATTCAATGCTGTAATTGCCAAGGACTGGTTGTATTTGAAGTTCGGATGGCTAGATTAATGTAATCTGTCTGGAATCGGCACTCAGCCGACACATTTTAGTATATACATTCTAAGTTCACTTTGGCTATCCATGATGGCATACATGGCATACTGGGTTGACCCCCCCCCCCAAAAAAAAAAATGTATCTGACTCTTTAAAAACTAACGAAAATGCATATAAAATAAGGATAAGGAATTAAGGATAGGCAAGATAAATATTTTGACACTATTTTCCTTAAATAATCGTTACCCCTTTAAAGAAGAAAGAATAATAAATAAATAAAAAAACTAAATACCCGAGAAAAATGAGGGTAATGTCAGCCAGAAGAACAAAAGGGACATTACCGTCGTTTTTATCGGGTATTTAATTTTATTATTCACTTATTATTTTTCTTCTTTGTCATTGTTTACGTCATATATTAGTATGCTAATAGTATCAGCCTTCTTTTGTTTGTATCCCGTATTTTTATATTTGGAACTCATAATGTTTTATTTAATTTACTTATTGCAGTACATTTGTCTATATTTTTATCTTATTTAAAAAATATAGTTGTATTTTTTTTTCAGTGTTAAGATATGTGTGTCTTGTTTAGGGTTAATTTAAGTTTATAGACCACGTCCGTAGGATTCAAAGATGGAATAATTTTGCACATTTTAAATTTATTTGGTTTTGGAAGTGAAGTTTTTTTTAGAAAATATTGACAAATGTGCTCCATTATGTGTTTTGTCTCAGGTTGCTTGGTTCTCAGTGCTTCCCATCAAAAATGGTGAAATACCCTGTCCCAAAGGTCCAAAACTTGCTCTAAAAAATCGTGCTGTAACCTCTACTAGTTGAGGAAATGGTCACTACGAGCCTATGAGGGTTGACACACAATTGAAAATAAATCCATGGCATTTTCACGAGGAAGTCTTAACGAGTGCTGAAGAGTACCTCCTAAAATTTACATCTCGTGACCCGTTGTCATGCTCGCGCTGTTTACGCTTATATCACTGAAACTAAATCAATAGGAAAACAAATTGTAAAGAAGCAGAAACAGCGTGTTTAATTTCTTTGAGTGAATATTTATTTGTTCCGAGATAAAACTCTGCACATCAGAAGGCAACGCTCTAGTGTTGCCTACAGTAAAGAGCCATAAGGCTTCAATGTTTTTTCCCCAGAGTTTTTTGCCAGAACAGGTGGTCGCATAACCTTCAAAGAGGGCTCATTCAATTTGAAACTGAAAGTTCTGGTGCCCTTTTAAAGGTCAAAAGTAATCAAGGGCAACCAGCCTATTCCTACACCCTTCTCTCCAAATATATCTGCTCAAAATTTTTAGATGTTTTTTTTTGTTCCTAATAGTCCAAAGGTCAAATAACTATGCCTCCATGGTTGATATAGCCCTCCATCCCCTGGGACAAGGGATGTAAGATATGTAATTTGGCCATTATTGACATACAAGATTTTTTTCATTGGGAAACGGGGTTCTATTTGATCCTGGGTCTCCAAAAAGTCTACAAAAAGACTTAGTGTGTTAAGGTGAAACAAAAGGGTGTGTCAGTAAAATCTAAGGAATAACTAAGGCTATTAAGTTGAAACTTTTGGGAGATGTTTAAGAGTGATCGGAAGGCAACCAGGCCCACCTGCCCTTTTTGATACCCTCTCCACACAAAACTCATCGAAATTTTGACAACCCATCTTGTTACAGGATTAATAACTATGCCTCCGGGGATGCCCTGCCCCCACATCCCCTGGGCAAGGATTGTAAGTTATGTCATTTGCTCATTATGCCATTTCCGACTAATTTCAGAAATTTTAGGTGATATTGAACAAAATCAAAATACACAGTATTCATGCTGGTTGTCAAAAGGACGTATCAGCAATATTGAAGATAGAGCTTGGAGTATTATGCTGAAACTGTCTGGGAATAATCAAGGCGATGCTCGAAAGCGATGGGAGTGCCCACTGATCCTATATAGATGGCGCCTCTTCAAAACTGTTCAAAATTCTGAGAAAAAAAAACATTTTGTTCAAAATAGTAAAAAGTCTGATAACTAAGCTTCTGGGGTCGCCAAGCACCCAACAACCCCTGGGTAAAGGGTTGTAAATTATGCAATTTGCCCATTGTTTACATGCAGGTATGCGAAAAGAACAATCTTTGATCGTGGATTTGTCCGAAAAAGCTAAGGATGTTAAGGGGAAACCTCAGGGAATGTTGATGGGAATACAGAACAAAATAAAAAGACACTGCGTGAATCCAGGCTAGCAATAGGGGTGGTCTGCAATATCTTAGAAACGACAAAGGGTATTAAATTGAAACTCTCAGGGTCACTGAATTGGAACTTTTAGCTGCCCTCCCCCCAAAAACATTCGATAAAAAGTTTGAAGTAGCCATCCCACAGTTCCTGGGGCAAGTGTTTTAAGCTATGCAAGTTGTCCATTCTTTATACAACAGGCTACAGGAACAGTTAAACAATCTCCAATTTCCTGGCCAGCTATTGATACTTTGACGCCGCCTTCCTCTCCGTTTCTCTACTCGGTCGTTGTGAAAAACCCTCCCAAGTCCCTTGAAACGCCGGATGCCCGTAAGGAATTTATTCTGTCAAGGTGCGGAAAGTAAAGTGATGATATTGTTGAATTAAAGAGAAATAATAACGAGTGGAAAGTAATGATTTAGTCAAAGGAATCGACCGAAAAGATTGCAAATGCCATGAAAATAGGCAACAGTTCACTAGACACCAACATAAAATCAAAGAGGTTCTTTGAAGTTCTGCGTTTCATTCCAGACGCGTACGAAGCGGCGGATGTAGCTAATCTGTTCCCAGTATGTGAAAAGGCTTAACAGATTGGTAAGTCCCGGACATTCAGATTCTATTTCCCGTCAAAAAAATAATTGGAAACCAACATGAAAGATTCGCCAAGGATCGGTTTTGGACTTTTGCGCGTAGACGGATTTCGCTTCTCACCACGCCATTGCTACAAATGCCATCTTGTGGGCCACGTAACCACCAATTGTCCTAATACTGACGTATGTTCCCAGTATGCAAGTTACGACCATAAAAGTACTAAAGAGCAGCCGTGCATGCAGATAAAACAATGTGTTGTATGCAAATTTTCAGGCCACTCATGCTATTCATTATCCTGCTCGAAAAATCGGAAATCAATTTTAGAGCAGAACAGATCCCAAAGATTGCAATTAGCATTGAAAGACTCCTCTCTGCTATGTCGTGGAATGTTAATGGTTGGATTCTTGATAAATTAACAGATTTGGAGAAACTCCGTAGATCATGTAACGTGATTTGCCTACAGGAGCATTTTTTGACAGATATCAACTCTCAGCTTTTACGTCCTTCTCCTAGTGTAACAGGACATCTATCCCCAGCTAAAACACTTCAAGCAAAAGAAAGACCAAGTGGGGGTCTAACCATCTTGACAACTTGCCAACCAGGACTGCTTGAAATGTGTGATTGCTATCTTGCCATAACAATCGATGAATTTATTATAGTTAAGCTTCCAACAAATTACAGAGACAAAGTTTCTGAAAGAAAATTTGCTATTGCTTACAGAAAAGTAGCCAAATTGTTAAAGAATATTTAAAAGATAAACAGAAAATGTATGCTTATCGGTGACTTTAGTTGTGACTTACTCCAGAAATCAAGTCCAAGAGCCGAAACTTTTCTTTCTATTTTCCCACCTGGCTACACGGTAATTCAGAAAAATCAAGATTACACGTTTATTTCCATTTCTGGAAGTACGTTTAACCTTGACCATGAAGTATTGCTCCATCCTCCTGATTCAGACCTAATGGTTAAAGTTTTTCTGGAAGTTTAATATAATGACCGTATTCCTCTGTCCCTCTTAATTCTCATAAGTGTCACTCATTCTTCTGAATCTGGTAAAAGAAAATCCAAATTTTGTCATCTTAAATGATGGGATAAAATTGATAAGGATGTTTGCCAAGAGGATTGTGACCGGTAGATCCCGGCGCCGCGCCGGCGGATCGACCGAACACCGCCAACGAGAGGCCGCCCAGTAGACCGCCGGCGAAGTGTTGCAACGCTGTTGGCACGCCACTGGCGCACCGCCGCCTGCAGAGACGGCGGCGTTTGGCTGACTTTGAATTAGTTTTGCGGCAATTCTTTATGGCGTCAACCGCAAAGTCGGAGCTTTTCTTTTCTCGTGTGGTTAAGTATTTCGATATTTCTGATTAGAAATCAAGCAAGGCTTGCACTATCCCCAAATTTTCGGGGATTTCACCGAAAATCTATGTGTTACCCCGAATACAGATTTGGTTCCCCGAATCTCCGAGAATCACATAATCACGGAGCCACCCCTAGTATTTTATCACTAGTGACTATTTCTGCCGTCTCTTGTGTTACTTCGCATAAAAACCACAACAGACACAATACAATTGTAATATACACGGTTCTTCATATGTTGACAAAAGTATCGTCTTTATGAAATGAGATTAAACCATTTCGAATGCAGTTTCCCAACATCATTTGTATGGTCAAGAATTTTATTTTTAAGTTGAACACAACGCATACACTATACAAGTTGATTTGGATTTTGAAATTGATATTTAACAGATAGTTGTGACATCTAAATCGTAAATTTGCAGAATTTTGTTTTCTTTTGCTTTTTTTAAATACATTTTCTTAATGTTTAATACACAATTATTTAACGCCTAATACATTAAAGAAAATACGATCTTCTTTCTGACAAATGTTTACCCCCCCCCCTCCCCCTCCCAAAAAAACCTTCTATTGACATAAAATTTAGCTATAGATCATGTACAAGGTTGGGGATTTTAAGATTTAAACGGAATTTACTCAAAAAACATGATTCATAAGAAATGTAAATGATTGCATATCGAGGGGGGGGGGGGAGGAGGCTTTCATTTTTAAATTATAATACCTCAGTTTTTTTTCATTACCTGGATTGAAAGTAGGGATGCCAAAAAGATGATTATTTTTTCCCATTTAAAGCGGAGACGGAAGAAAATGATATCAAATTTCATGGGAAGCCGTAGAAATATTTTGATAGACCCACGGCCCCATTGGGACTTGTTCATTGTCATGGGTATTTTTGGATTTCTCATAGGCTACTGTCTTAATTTGTCTTTTGTGTGTGCTCCCTTTTAATTAGATTCCTTGGATCTTATTGAATGCCACGGTGAATCTATGACTCAGTTTTCCAGTAATTTGAGTTATATCTGAATAATCTCGACATTTTTGTTGTTCGACCTTTATAATTTTTAGATGATAATGCCTCACATTTCTTTTTATTGAAAGCAGAGATACCAAAATGTTAATTATTTTTTTTATTTAAAGCAGAGATTGTATCCTATCAAAGTCGTATCCAGGGGGGGGGGGGGGTTAGGGAATTGTCATATTTAAATGAAAATACCTCGAATTTTTTAAATGAAGGCTGGGAGGCAAATTTTTTTTTTTTATTTAAAGCGCAGACGGTATCCTATGAAGGATACCGTCATCCATCCAAAAGGAGGAGGTTAGGGGGGGGGGGCTATCTTTTTTAAATGATAATACCTTGATTTTTTTTTTATTGAAAGCAGGGATGCCAAAAAGTTAATTATTTTTTTTTAATTTAAAGCGGAATCGGAAGAAAATGATATCAAATTCCCTGGGAAACCATAGAAACTGGGAGACCCACGGCCCCATTGGGATTTGTTCATTGTCTTGGGTATTTTTGGATTTCTCATAGGCTACTGGCCTAATTTGGCTTTTGTGTGTGCTCCTTCTTAACTAGATTCCTTGGATCTTATTGAATGTCACGGCAAATCTATGCTTTAGTTTTCTAATAATTTGAGGCATATCTGAATGATTTCGACATTTTTGTTGTTGTTATTGTACCCCTTTACTCATTCTCTAATTTTTTTTTCCAAGGAACACTAAGCTGTTTAATAATATCGATAATATCTCGATTTTTTTTATTGAAAGCAGGATGTCAAAAAGTTAATTTTTTTTTATGTAAAGCAGAGACGGTATCCTATCAGGGTGGTATCCAGGGGGGTGGGGGTAGGGATCTATCATATTTAAATGATAATAACCTCGATTTTTTTATTGATAGCAGGGATGCCAAAAAGTTTTTTTTTTTCATTTAAAGCAGAGACGGTATCCTATCAAGGTAGTATCTAGAGGGGGGGGGGTAGTGAGTTATCATATTTAAATGATAATACCTTGATTTTTTTTTTTATTGAAAGCAGAGATGCCAACAAGTTATTTCTTTTTTAATTTAAAGTAGAGACGGTATTCTATCAAGGTGGTATTGAGAGGGGGGGGGGTTAGGGAGGTAATATATTTAAACAATAATGATAAATATATTTAAATTATAATATATTTAAATGATATACAACATTGATCGTGCCGGCAGCAGTGCGAAAAAATCATCGACAGCGCGCCGGCGGCACACTGCCGCTGTTATTTTTGGCCCCGCCGCCGCCGGCCTTCCCTTATCGACGCGGTGCCGGGGTCTAGTGACCAGATATTGGATAAAATCCGAGTTTCGTTTCAGCTCCTTCAGCGGCAAACTGGGATGGACCAGTCCACTGTACGGATTGAACTTAACTTCTACTGTGCACAGATTATTCACGCTCTAGAAATCGCCGAGATGTACGCTGTCCCTATGAGAAACTGTAGATTGGGAATTGAGAAATTTGGATGGTCTAGAAACGAAAGCCTTAAAGCCGCATGTCAATCATCAAAATTACGGCTTCGTTTGTGAAATGAGTGCGAAAAACTAAAAAATGGAATTGTTCATATATAAGGTTGGTTATTGGGAAAAGAGGGGATCAAACAAAATTAAAACACAATGTATGTAGGATGGTTGTCAAAAAGGCGGAGCAGCAATATTTAAGGAACGACTGAAGATGGTGCAACTGCGATTACTTGTGACTGCTACTGCACCAATACTTGTAACTGTAACTATGATGACTTTCAACGGCGACTACTTTCAAATGTGACTGTCTGTAACTGTCTGCTACCGCTGCTGCACCTGCGACTGTAACTACTTGTGACTGCAACTACATTTACTTATGACTTTTTTCAGGAAATGTTGAGGATGATGCTGAACAAAATCAAAACAGACTATGTGCACGCTCATCGTCAAAAGGATGGATCAGCAATATCTCAGGAACGGCTGAATGTCCTATTAAGCTGAAAATTTCAGGGTATGTTGAATAGTGGTTGGAGGTCAAAGAGCTCCCCCTATCATTTTTTGACGCCCCCTCATCACTGATCAACATTATGAATCTGCCAATTGGTTCAAAATTTTGAAAAGCCTAATAACTATGCCTCAGGGGATGTCATGCACCCCACAGCCCTTGGAGAAAGGGTTTTAAATTATGCAAGTTGCCAATTGTTTGCATACAGGGTTTGTCATTGGAAAAAATGGGGAATGTTTGATCCTGGGTGTGTTGGAAAAGCCTAAGGGTATTAAAATGAAACTTTAAGACATTAATTGAATCCTGGTTATCAAAAGAGCATATCTGCAATATCTTAGTTGCAGCTAAGGATATTGACATGAAACTTTCAGGGCCACTGTTGAAACTACTACTGTGGCTGGAACTGCGACTACTTTTGAATGTGACTATGACTACTTGCGAACTCGACTACGACTACTTTCAACCGGGACTGTGATTGCTTGTATCTGCGACAACTTTTGAAAGCTAAGGTGACTGCGACTACTTGTGACTACGTTTGTGACTACTTATATCTGCCATTGCAACTATTTGCGACTATAACTACTCTTGACTGTGAATGCTGGCAAACCTACTACTCGATATTGGGACTGCAATTAAGGCTACTTGCGGTTGCGATTATGACTATTTACGACTATACCTATTTGCGACTGTAACTATTTGCGATTGTAACAACTTGCAACCGCGACTACTGGCGATTACTTAAGCCTGCGACTATTTAAGACTGCGACTACTTGGGATTGTGACTGCGATTACTTGCGACTGCAAATACGAATGCAACTCGACTGCTTCTGAGGCTACTTACCACTGTGACTGCGACGACTTCTGACCAATTAACTATTTAAAATAGTTGAACCGTTATTAATCATGCTTTTTAACTTAAAAATTTTGCGATCTTTGGAAGCTCCAAAGTCTCAAGATACCACGAAAAGAAGTAAGTATCGAGCACAAAGAATGTCAATTGTATTTTTCTTCTATGGTTTTTTGTCCCTAAAATTTCGAATCCTCACTCAAGTTAGCAATAAAGTCAGAAAAAAATCATGAAAAGTCCAAGCATCCTTATAAGTCCTGAAAAGAATTCTGCCAAAGTTCAGTAACCCTGAATTTCAGGATAAATGTTGTAAAGTGGAAGCACTGTTGTTGCTGCAATGTTTTTTTAGTAGTAGTAATAATGTTGGTTTTGCAGAGTCTTGACTTAGAAACTAGTATTTTATTCCAACCTACTGAGACGATTGCTCAGAGCTTTAGCCTATACATAAAAAAGCCCTGTTCTAAGCTTAGAAAGTATCTGAAACTTGGATACTTGTCAATTTTGATGTTTTCCAACTGTCAACCATAGCAATCAGTGGCTTAGAAATGGCATCTTTGTTCATTTCAGCAGTCTAAAGGTGCTCCTTATATTTTGTTCCATTTGAATGTTTCTCAGAAGCTTCGTGTCAAAATGCGCACGTGTGCCACTAATTTGAATTAATTTGACCTTTCAAAAAGTAATTTATTACATAAACACTGTTTATTTGTTTTTGTCTACTCATATTAATGTCTAGAACTCAAGCGGATATTTTTTAGCTGTAAATTCGAGTTTTGTCTGACCAGATTTAGAAATATAATTTTTTTGAAATTTTGGATTTTTGTGTATTTCTAAAACTAACTGACCTTATAGGTCAGTTATCTGTTACCCCAACCTTAAATACTACAATTAACATGAGTCTGTAGGATTCCCGTTAATTTAACTTCATATAAGAAAGAAGGAGGGGGGATAAAAATGGACGTACCGCCGAACGCTGTTGTCTTGTAAAAACAGTATACTATATTCAAAATTCCTATCAAGCTATACGGGCAACGTTAGTAATATTAAAATCTAGATTTTGCATTCAGTAGAACAGAAGTGCTAATAATAGGACACGTGAAGAAATTGACGTATTGCATATTTGCGTGTTGAATTTTGTTGTTTTTCGGATCCTTGCTTGTTTTATAAAAACCACAAGTTAGCGTTCCGTGACGCTGACCATAATTGATGTTATTTGATATTCAATCATGAACACAATATCAATTGCTCTCTGAAGGACAATTTGATAAGGATTTTTATTTATTTATCCAGTGGTATGATCAGACACGTAGGATTTTGATGAAATCCTTAAAAATTCTTACGAGATATTTTTCCAAAAGGGCGAAAGGATTTGAATTTCTATTAGCTTGACCCTATAAGGTTAATAGGATTTTTCGACTTTGCAAAATGAAAACTAATATTCCTTCAATAAGAAAATGATGGCAATGAAATTACAAACAGAAGGTTGGTTCAAGGTATTAGGAATGACTTAGTCATGCTAGCCAACTAAAACAGATTTAATAACCAAACGGTTGAGACAACTCAGGACAGTCAGATGCCCATACACAAATTGCCAATTCCTCAGAGGTAATTAACTCAGTGGCGTCAATTCAATAAAATGTAGAGGGGGAACTTATTTTCTAAATTCCATGGGGGAGGTGGTAATTTGTTTTTCTCCATTCTGTCAATGATGAAATATCCCCTCCCCGAATTGACGCCACTGAACCCCGTTTGTCAAGGGATGGCACAACTTTTAAATCAGAACAGCCAGATACCTATATAAACACTATTTTAATCATTCAGAAACAACCTGTCTGGCAAGTAAGGACATCCCCTGCCAACCCCTGATTGTCATTAATTTAAAAATAAAAAAATAAAAAAATTTCATAATTAACAAAAATAATTTCAAAAACATGTGTATGTTTTGCTATGATTGTTTATTTAATTTCTGTTCGTTTTGGGTTTAATTTATTCTTTAATAGTGATCTCTGTCGCTTTGAGTTTGAATTTTAACAGCTATTTGTATCTGTTGAGCTTAACTTTGAAATGGCCTTTACTTTTCTTTTAAAATTTTTTTTTAAAATTAATTTTTGTTCGGTTTTGATTACAAAAAGTTTCAAGTTTTTAAAAATTCCTTATTTCAAAATCAAACTTAAAAAAAAAAAATCAAATGTTCATCAAAGTATCAAAACTGATATCAAAGCAACAATATCAAAGTAAAAAATGGGTTTATGTCAACTTCGGAGTTTTTATTATCTGATGTTTGAACAATTTTTAACGAAATGGCTATCTCTAAGTTTTTATAATAACCATATATATCCCCAGAGTATAACTTGCACCGCCTGTCCCTGGGCCCTGGGGGGGGGGGGGGTTCTGTAGACTCCAGAGTTTTAATATCTGATATTTGAACTATTTTTAACAAAATTGTCACCTCAAATTCTTATCGGATGGATTTATCCATTCGATAAACCCGAAAGCGTGGAGGGCGGGAGGGGGCTAGTTGCCCTCCGATCTTTTTTTACTCTCAGAAAATGAACTAGAACTTTTAATTTCCATTCAAATGAGCCCTCTCTGGAGTTTATACGAGCATTACTTTCATAAGAACCATATACGGCCCCAGGACACAGCTTACAATGCCTGCTCCCCGGTCCCAGGTCGACACAACCCGGAGGGTTGTGTCGACACCTGAGTTTTTGTTATCTGAAATTTAAACTATTTTAAAAAATGACTATCTCAAAATTTGTATCGGATGGGTTTGGGGAAAAAAGGGCGTGGGGGGGGGGGATAGGGGCACTCCGATCTCTTTTGACTCTTACAAATTGAACTAGAACTTTCAAATTCCATTCAAATCAGCCCCCTCTGAAGTTTATACGAGCATCCCTTCCAAAAGAACCATATATGCCCCCAGGGCATAACTTGCAACACCTACCCCCGGGCCCTGGGTGATTGTGTCGACACCGCAGTTTTGTTTACCTTTGAACTATTTTTAACAAAATGGCTATCTCAAAATTTTATCGGATGCATTTGGGGGAAAAGGGGCCTGGTGGGATAGTTGTCCTCTGATTTCTTTTGACTCTTAAAAACTGAACTAGGACTTTCAATTCCCAATCAAATGAGCTCTCTCTGAAGTTTATACGAGCATCCCTTCCAAAACAGCTGTTATCGGATGGGTTTGAGGAAAATAGGGCATGGAGAGGGGAGCTAGTTGCCCTCTAATCTCTTTTGACTCTTAAAAAGTGAACGAGAACTTTCAGTTTCCAATCATATGAGCCTCTCTGAAGTTTATACGAGCATCCCTTCCATAAGAACTATATATGCACCCAGGGCATTACCTACAACGCCTGCCTCCGGGCCCTGGGGGGTTGTGTCGACCCCGGAGTTTTCATTATATGATCTTTAAACTATTTAAAGAAATGGTCATCTCGAAGTTCTTATATGATGGGTTTGAGGAAAAAAGCGCATGGAGGGGGAAGGATCTTTGCCCTACGATATCTTTTGACTCTTTAAAAGTGAACTAGAACTTTAAATTTCCAATCAAATGAGCCCTCTCCGAAGTTTGTACGAGTATACCTTCCAAAAAAACCATATATGCCCCCATAGTAATACTTGCAACGTCTGCCTCCGGGCCCTGGGGGTAGAATCGACAAAGGAGGTTTTCGTGCCTGACCTTTGAATTATTTTTAACAAAAGGACCATATGTAAAAGAGTTTTTGTTATATGATCATTGAACTATTTTTAACAAAATGGCTACCTCAAATTTTTATCAGATGTGTTTGGGGGGAAAGGGCTTGGGGGGCTAGTTGGCCTCCGATCACTTTTGACTCTTAAAAAGGGCACTAGAACTCTTGATTTCCAATCGAATGTGCCCTTTGAAGTTTATACGACGACCTGTTCTATATGAAGTACCTCTGGGAAAAAATAAATGTAGTTTGGGAGAGGCTAGCTCCCCTCCAATCACTTTTGACTCTTAAAAAGTGAATTACAACTTTCAATTTCAAATCAAACGAGCCCTCTATGAAGTTTATACGAACATCCTCTTCCATAACAACCATATATGCTCCCAGGGCATAATTTACAACGCCTACTCCCGGGCCCTGGGGGGTGTGCCGACACCAGAGTTTTTGCTATCTGAACTTTATATTATTTTTAACCAAATGTCTATCTCAAAATTTTTGTCTCATGTATTTAGGGCGTGGAGGGAATGGCGGGCTAGTTGCCCTCCGATCTCTTTGACTCTTAAAAAGTGAACAAGAACTTTCAATATCCAATCGAATGAGCCCTTTCCAAAGTTTATACGAGCAACCCTTTCATAAGAAATATATATGCCCCCCGACACAGGAGTTTTTCTTATCTCCTGTTTTTAACTTAATGACTATCTCAAATTTTAATCGGATGCATTTGGGGAAAAAGGGGCGGGGGGGGGGGCTATTTTCCCACCAATCTCTTAATAATCACAAGAACTGAACTAAGACTTCTATTCTACTATTGAGTTAGCCTTCGATGAAGGTTTTACAAGCAACCCGTTCATTAGCATCATATATTCTATCAGGGCACAAATTACGATACCTGGCCCCGGGCACTGGGGTATGTGTCGACCCCGGAGTTTTCGTTATATGGTCTTAGAACTATTCTTAAAAAAATGGCTATCTCAAAGTTCTTACCGGATGGGTTTGAGGAAAAAGTGATGTGGAGGGAGGGGGCTAGGTGCCCTCCAATCTCTTTTGACTCTTAAAAAGTGAACTAGAACTTTCAATTTCCAATCAAATGAGCCCTCTTTTAAGTTTATACGAGCATCCCTTCCATAAGAACAATATATCCCCCCTGGGAATAACTTACACTGCCTGCCCTCGGGCCCTGGGGTATGTTTTGACCCCGGAGTTTTTGTTATATGATCTTTGAACTATTTTTAACAAAATAGCTATCTCAAAATTTTTATCGTCGGATGCATTTGGGAAAAAAAGGGTTTCGGGGGGGGGGGGGCTGCTTACCCTTTGATACTTTCGAAGCTTAAAAAGTGAGCTAGAATTTTCAATTTCCAATCAAATGAGCCCTCTCTGAAGTTTATACGAGCATTACTTCCATAATAACCATATATGCCCCCAGGGCATATCTTATAAACCTTGCCCTGAAGACTGTGGGGGGGGGGGTGGAGTGTCCTGCTCAAAGATATAATTTCCAGAACTTTCAACTACGTTGAACAAAATGGCTATTTCAAAATTTAGTTTGGATGTGTTTGGGGAAAAGGTGGGCATGAGATGGGTGTTAGTTGCCCTCCAGTCACTTTCGACTATCAAAAACGGCACTAGCCCTTTCAATTTCCGATCGAATGGGTCCTTTTTGAAGTTTCTGCGACAAAGCTTTCTATAAAAACCTTATATGCCCCCAGGGCATAACTTACAACCCGTCCCCTGAGGGCCGTGGGGGGAATGTCCTACTCAAAAACATAATTTCTATTTGGTAATCAACTACGAAGAACAAAATGGCTATCTCCAAATTTTGATTGGATGTTTTCGGGGAAATAATTGGCGCGGAAAGAGTGTTAGTTGCCTTCCAATCGCTTTTGACCCTTAAAAAGGGCACTAGAACTCTCGATTCCCAATCAAGTGAGCCTCCTTTGAAGTTTCTACGACGACCCCTTCCATATGAAGTGCCTCTGGGAAAAAAAAAATAAATAAAAAAGCATTGGAGCCGTATGACCTTTACTATAGGCAACGTATAGCGATGCCTCTTATATTTGTGGAAGGTTTAGCTGATTTTATTTTTATACGTCTTTCTTTGCAGAAAAAATTCAACCGATAACCTGGTGAGATCTGGAAACAGTTTAAAACGGACGGTTCCTGATATAAAAGGTATTCTTTTTTTTTTTTTTTAAGATGAAGTAAATGAACAAAACTTCAACAAAAATGTGTGTTTGGACAAAAATCAGCAAACCACAAATCCTGATGGAAACATAAATACCATTGGGTCACAAATTAAATGTTATATTAAAACTGAGGTACCTAGTAAAAATTAAACTTAAGTGATGATGATTTGGGTATTTGTTTGTATTAAAGCACGGTTCTTACCGTGAGCTTTGCCAAACATCAATGTCTAGGTGTAATCACTTTGGACCAGTGACGACTGCTAATACAAAAAGAAGTAAAGTGTGATTAGTCGAAAATGATTAAACCTCGATTTAAGTGTTTTTTAGGTGCATATATGAATTCGACTTGCACTGCAATAATATCGTTAAGTAAAAAAGTGACCTTTCTTTAAAATTGGCAATTAGTTTCATTAGAGTGCCTACTGGTAATACAATACGCTGTAGCTGCTACTTTTAATGATTTTTTGTTTCTAGGAGTTTCGCTAAAAGAAGAAATAAGAATACATCTGAAATCATTTGTTTCCAATCTTCTGGGTCAGCGTGTGGAAGAAAGTAGTATTGCAAATTTACGCACGGAATCTATATGTAAGTTTTTTTTCTGCTTTGTTCTCAGTAAAAAAATATGTGTTATAATTAGCTATTCTACTGTAAGCGTTGGCTGATTTCTCCTGCCGAATGTTCAACTGATGTTACATCAGCTGAAATAAAATTTTAAAAATAAAGGATTAAGAATAATAATGACAAATACGAGAAAAAAGTAGGCTCTTAACTATAATTTACTTTAATATGCACATTGAACTCAAAACGTAACGGGAATAATAACTACTAGACTTTGAACATGATTGGTTAAGTTATGACGTTTGGGCTACGTAATTTTCACAAGTTAGTATTCACTTCTATTTGTGCTTCCGTTTCCCATGAATGGGCAAATCCAGGTTCCAAAATAAATAGATTAATCTATTGATATTTCAACAGGATTTGAGTGCTGACCTAGTGATTTGGTTTTCAGCTAAAATTAACATATATATCATCATATTTGCATTTTACTGTTAAAACATCCACATATGCTTTGTAACTCAAAGTTATCCCTAAAGTTGAGGCTAAAACTGAACTGAATTACGGTTGACTTATTTATCGTTCTTGTCAAAATTTAAGTTCGTTTTAAGTTTGACTTATAATATAAAATTATTTCTGTTCACTTTCATTTTAATTTAATTTAAATAGCCTACTCGTTTTCTTTGAAAAACTTTTTTTGGAAACTTTTTCCTTAATTGGTTTCTGCTCGCTTTTGAATTGCCATGGTTTTACTAGGGATTAATTTTAGGAATATTCATAAAGATTTTTTTCGTTCAATAACCAAAATGTTAAATTATAACTTCAATTTTGGAAAAAATCTGAATATTCAATCAAAATGTTTATTGGTCAAAGTTTTGAGCATGACTTTTCAGTAATACATTTACTAAAGACTAAATCCAGGAAGGATGACGGGAGGCAAATATTCAGCTAATCCTAAGCAAAGGTGGCGATAATCCCCGAGAGGACTTGGTATCAGCACCTAAGCGGCAATGGTACTTGAGCTCTGCCGGCAGGGAGGCCAATTCCTGTGCTGCTGAGCAGGGCTTAACAGCACCCTGCCTCAGCAAAACTTTCCCTTTCAATCTACCTGTAATAAAACGTACTATTTCATGCTAAAATTAAAATAACTGGTACGAAGGCTGTTTGTAAAGAACATGAATAATAAATAATAAAAAAAAACTGCCAGTTATAATCCAGAAAGCTGGCTTACTGTACATTATCACTTTCATTACTTGAGTATTAGACCTGGCTAACTTCCTATATAAACAAAAAAGCCTATATAAGTTTATTTTTCAATTTTTAAATGGTCAATTTCTATTGACCTCCTTTTATTAATGTCAAAACTGGTTTGGTACTTAGTGGCAATAGACACGTCAAAATATCTAGTGCGGAGCTACTCTTTTGTCTATTTCCATCATCAGACTGTATACATCACTGATGTATCATCAAATATCGAAAATATCGATATATCGATATATCGAAAAATCGAAATATCGCCCAACACTACTGATGTATACAGTCTGATGATGGAAATAGACAAAAGAGTAGCTCCGCACTAGATATTTTGACGTGTCTATTGCCACTAAGTACCAAACCAGTTTTGACATTAATAAAAGGAGGTCAATAGAAATTGACCATTTAAAAAATTGAAAAATAAACTTATATAGGCTTTTTTGTTTATATAGGAAGTTAGCCAGGTCTAATACTCAAGTAATGAAAGTGATAATGTACAGTAAGCCAGCTTTCTGGATTATAACTGGCAGTTTTTTTTTATTATTTATTATTCATGTTCTTTACAAACAGCCTTCGTACCAGTTATTTTAATTTTAGCATGAAATAGTACGTTTTATTACAGGTAGATTGAGAGGGAAAGTTTTGCTGGTGCAGGGTGCTGTTAAGCCCTGCTCAGCAGCACAGGAATTGGCCTCCCTGCCGGCAGAGCTCAAGTACCATTGCCGCTTAGGTGCTGATACCAAGTCCTCTCGGGGATTATCGCCACCTTTGCTTAGGATTAGCTGAATATTTGCCTCCCGTCATCCTTCCTGGATTTAGTCTTTAGTAAATGTATTACTGAAAAGTCCTGCTCAAAACTTTGACCAATAAACATTTTGATTGAATATTCAGATTTTTTCCAAAATTGAAGTTATAATTTAACATTTTGGTTATTGAACGAAAAAAATCTTTATGAATATTCCTAAAATTAATCCCTAGTAAAACCATGGCAATTCAAAAGCGAGCAGAAACCAATTAAAGAAAAAGTTTCCAAAAAAAGTTTTTCAAAGAAAACGAGTAGGCTATTTAAATTAAATTAAAATGAAATTGAACAGAAATAATTTTATATTATAAGTCAAACTTAAAACGAACTTAAATTTTGACAAGAACGATAAATAAGTCAACCGTAATTCAGTTCAGTTTTAGCCTCAACTTTAGGGATAACTTTGAGTTAAGCTTATCAAAACAAAGCATATGTGGATGTTTTAACAGTAAAATGCAAATATGATGATATATGTTAATTTTAGCTGAAAACCAAATCACTAGGTCAGCACTCAAATCCTGTTGAAATATCAATAGATTAATCTATTTATTTTGGAACCTGGATTTGCCCATTCATGGGAAACGGAAGCACAAATAGAAGTGAATACTAACTTGTGAAAATTACGTAGCCCAAACGTCATAATTTAACCAATCATGTTCAAAGCCTAGTAGTTATTATTCCCGTTACGTTTTGAGTTCAATGTGCATATTAAAGTAAATTATAGTTAAGAGCCTACTTTTTTCTCGTATTTGTCATTATTATTCTTAATCCTTTATTTTTAAAATTTTATTTCAGCTAGCTACGTACCGACATACCTCAAGAAAATAATGCTACTTAATGCGTAGAAAATTCGCTGATGTTTAGGGCGTATTTTATTCTAGCAGAATTTTTGGAAGGAAAATCAAAATAATATTGCAGTTTTTTATCTACAATTTTGCAATTTCATATCTAGACTACAACTTTCTATTTAAAACAATCTAGACTTAGAAGTTTAGAACATACTGAACTTTAGAAACTTTAGAAGTTTAAAACATACGGTGTCCTTCTTTAATTTTTGGTAATTTCTGTTCGTTTGGAGTTTTACATACATATTTATTTTAGTTTCTGTTCTTCTTAGGTTTCATTGATTCATTCATAGTAATTTCTGTTAGTTTGAAGTTTGACTTGTTTTATGACTGTTTTGAATAAATTAAAAAAAAATCAACTGAAAGTAAGAAGCAGCTTTAAAACTTAAAGCAAACAGAAACTATTCCGTACGTGAGGGGTGCTGCCGCCTCCTCGGTTCCTCGTTCTTTACGCTAAAATTTGGTTGAACTCGAACAAGAAGTTTTTTCAAAGCGCTGAAAAAATTAAGGGAACGAGCGAGGGATTGAGGCGGGGACATCCCCCTCATGGGTTGAGGAGGGGGCATCTATTTGAGGAGGGATTGAGGCGGGGACAGCTCCCTTAGTTGAGGAGTGTGGCATAATATTTATTCGTTTTAAGTTTTAATGTTGCTCCTTTTTTTCAGTTGAATTTTTTATATTTGATTTTTGGTCGTATCTCAAATCATGCCGGAAACCCCCCACCCTACGTTGAAATTCTTCTAACCCCCCCCCCCCGCCCGCACCCGTGAAAGGTCTTTTTCGTGGAAAATTCCTCCCTTGGAGAAGACGTCTCACTGAAAATCACCCCCAAGAAATTCTCTTCCCGGTGAAAAATTTCCCCCGGATCATTCTCACCACATACAAAACTAAGCAATCAAAGGGAAAGTAAGACAAAGAAAAATAATTCCGTATATGAGTTTCCAAAAGTTCACCCCATTTAAAATTTCCCCCAAATTTTTTTCCCCACGGAAAATTCTTCCCGTGGAAAATCCCCCCGCAGAAAATTTGCTCCTGAAAAATTTCCGCGCCCGGGTGCCAAAGATCTGATTTTTGTGAGGACCCATGCACCATACTACATTAAAAGACACAGAGTGAAATACACCTGGGATACTAATTTTGTAGATTTTGTGACTCATTTAAAATAGTCCTTTTGATCAGAAAAGCCAAAGAATACAAAAGTATGTTTGTGGCGCCTAAATGATGAATCTATCAACTACCATGTAATACGGTACAGTAACGATGAAATCTTGTAAGATTGTTTCCCTATAATCTTTAACCGTTAAGACCAAAATGCCTAGTGCTATATGTAATTTAAGTGCTATTCTTACTAATAGCTAAATGAGATTCAAATTTACAATGGTCTAAAATCTCCTCACAAGAGGATATTTGCCCACTCATCCCCTGTATAATTTTCTCACTATTTAAAGTGAAATGGAAACCGCATATGAGCGGACTCCATTATGGAATTTGCTCAGACACAGTTTTACTCTCAAGAACACATTGTTGAATTGATGCACCTTACTTAATATTGCATGTCTTGTATCTCCATCTCTCATTTTTCCTTTTACTTTGTTCTCTCTATTTTATTTCTAAGTGCTGTTTCGGCTTATGTCATAAATGTATAATTATTTGTGTTACAAACAATCAATTTTTTCGTCTAGTTGTTGAGTATTATAGAACTTACCATCCACCGATAACGCATTCTCTATCAAGACTATCGTTAAGTGTTCTCACGAGTTGCCTGGGACAACCTCTGCCAACAGAAGGTCTGCCAACAACAGCTCACAGCCTGGCAAAAGCAATTATTCATGAAGCACTTGAAGCAGCTAAAAAATTACCGTTTTCAGCTATGAAGGTACAAAAATGCATTGCTCTCTTTTTTTCTTACAGAATAAACAGTGATGCAAGGCACATTAAAACTAACTCATGCCATTCGTCCCTTAAAGGTATTAAATAAAAAAACAAGTTTTTTTAAACAGAAAGTAAGGAGTGACATTAAAACTTAAAACAAATAGAAATTATTCCGTTTATGAAAAGGGCTGTCCCCTCCTCAACACCTCGCTCTTTACGCTGAAGTTTTTATTGTTTTAAAAAATAAGGTTGTGTGACAGAGTCAAACTTTAGCATAAAGAACGAGGCGTTGAGGAGGGGACAGTCCCTTTCATATACGTAATAATTTCTGTTCTTTTTAAGTTTTAATGTCACTCCTTACTTTCAGTTAAAAAAACTTGTTTTTTTTAATTTCTGATCGCTTTTGAGTTAATGCAGCTTTGATCTTGGCTCACCGTACAAGAATAATTAAAACGAAATTTGCATATTAATTTTATTTTTTTTTGGCTAAATGGCTTTCTCGAAATTTTGTTCTGACGTAACTTACTAATTAACTTACATAACGAACTTCTATATGCGTATATTTTTATTACGTATATTAGGGAGTTTGACGCCTAGTCAATACCTCGCTCTTTACGCTAAAGTTCGAATTTTGTTCGAATCACAAACCCCTGAATCACAAAGGTCGATTAATTAGAATAGATAGCTCTTCTAAAAGCACTAAAAACCTTTAGCGTAAAGGGCGAGGTATTGATTCTGGGGTGAACCCCTCATATACGTAATAATTTCTATTCGTTTTAAGCTTTAATGTTGCTCCTTACTTTCAGCTAACAAAAACTTTTTTTTTTTTAATTTCTTTGTTTTTTATTTAATTTCTGATCGTTTTTTAAATAATGCTGGGAAGTATATATATATATATATATATATATATATATATATATATATATATATATATATATATATATATATATATATATATATATATATATATATATATATATATATATATATATATATGATGTATATATATATATATATATATATATATATATATATATATATATATATATATATATATATATATATATATATATATATATATATATATATATGTATATATATATATATATATATATATATATATATATATATATATATATATATATATATATATATATATATATATATATATATATATATATATATATATATATATATATATATATATATATATCTTCCTCAGTCCTTCTCGGAGTTGAAGACTCATTTCGCATAAATTACTAGCTCCTGGATCTTTCCAGTTTATTTCAGCAACAACACCTTTCAACCGCACGGAATTTTAGGCCCTTCTTTGCTAAAAAAAAATAAAAATTAGTTGCCAGCATTGATAGGATTAAATACGGTTCTGATTGTCCATGATCTCTTCCTTTTTCTGGCTTCAGTATATATTTCAGCTGCTTCATCTATTTTTAATTTCAGATATGCTGCATGTTTATGTACTTTTGTGATTGCGCTTTATAGATAGGGCTACATTATAATTCCTTACATTATAATTCCTGCCCTGAAACACCTTCATCCTTCCTTGAAATCATCATGATGTGACAGAGACTCTTGACTCTCTCGTTCTTTATTTAGTATTAAAATAGAGTTAATTAGAGTGAGAGTTAAGACTGAAACTTGATAAATACCCCTTTATTTGTCTCGAAGGGGCATACGTGCATCCTGTTTTGTCGTTATAACCCCTCTTCAAGTATTTAAACCTGTCGAGGAGCTAAAGGCTTAAAGTGCTATACAGAATACATTACAATCGGAATTCTCTGAGTTCAAAGAACTCTCATCGTTTTGTAATTTTAGTGACTCTTACATTGACCAAAATGAACACTTAGTACCATTTATCTTTTATTTCTGCGTTCTTCTTAACTCTTGGTGTTTCTGGCTCTGAAAAAGCTCAAAACCGCTTGTTCGAGTTTGTTCATAATAGCCCAAAAAACTCTTGAAATCAATCCATCATTCACTGTTCAGTTTATTATACCCCTTTCCAAAGGCACTGCAATAAATTGCATTATACGGTCTAGAAATATTAACTTCGGTGGAAACTTGGACACCCTCGATCACAGTATAAAGATATAGCAGTAAGTTTACCGATCATAATTTCTGGCTCTTCATTCTCGGTGCGAACAAACAGCTCGTCCCACTTATTCTTGCATTAACGCGTACAAACAGCTCCTCTCATTTGATCTGCCATCAGCGGTCCAATTACCTGGAACATGTATTTTGGCAGAAAGATTCTCAAAATGCCTTTGAAACCAACTCGAGACTTCGAAACCTACTTTTAATTCATAAAAACGTCTAATAATAACATTGCACTACTAATTACCGATTTTCATATATGTATTGGAATAAATTACTTTAAAATTAGTTTCTTTAAAATGTAGTGTTCCAACGCTGAAGCCAAGTTTCGCGTTCAAGAGAAATCTGACTTGTCTGCCCATGAAAAGATCTTATGTCGCTTGTGTTTATACGTTCTCTGGAGCACTCGCACCTTGGTCCGGGTTTTTATGATGTATGAGATAGGGAAAGATCATACTGCCTATAATTTATATATTTTGCACTCGATATACAATATGGATGCTTGTTATAAAATCCTTGACACACTATCCACAATTTCGTTGAAATAAAGTTTTTTATGCTATTAAGCTGTTCTTTTTTATCATTATTTTGATTTAATTATATTAATCATTTTTTATCTGCTATTGATTTATAAATATTTTCCAAAAACATATTTTTTAAAGAAAAAATAAAGAGTCATAATAGTCCCTAAACCAATTAGAAATAAAGCCATATAATAATTCAAGCTTAAAGAGAATAGAAATTACTATGAATGAACAAACAAAACCCAAATGAACGGAAATCAAAAGGAATAATAACATCAAACATTAAGATAACAGATACTAATAAGATTGAACAGATGAATCTTAAAACGAAGAAGAATTACCACAAATAAAGGTGGGACTACCCCCTTCCTAGACCCTTTAAAGGCTAGTGAGTGATTTGCGTTTTACTGGAAACGATTTGTATTTTGAGCAAAGTGTTGTTTTTTTTGTAAAATCAACGAAACCCCAATAACAAAATAATATCACAACACTAATGAAGGTCTACCTAGATTAGTAGCCCCACCTAGTAGGGCTACCCCCTCCATAAAACCCTCTAATAGGCTCGAGCCTCACCTTTGTTTTGCTGAAAATGATATTTGGTTTGAATGTTGTAGTTTTTATTTGTCAGGAAAGAGAAACTGATGAATTGTTTTTAATAAAAGAGCAAATGACACTCTGGTTTTAAATTATTTTAAAAGGGGGGGGGGGGCATAATGTTATTTGTGGTAGTTTCTCTTCGTCTTTAGTTTGAATTATTGTATGAATTTATTTTGTTCCATACCTGGTTTTAAAATGGGCGTAAAAATTTTTTCAAAAATTTCTCTTTTGCTCAACATTTTTAAGAAACGTATTTTTATCTTAGTTTAATTGTAACAATATTTGAGATTCATTTGCTATTTTTCTATTTAAAAAGTGAAATGTTGGATTGTAATTTAAATTTAGGACAACATTTAAATATTCAGTTAAAATGTTTGATCGCCGTAGACAAGTGCAACAAGTTTTTAACAATAGTTTTGATTACTATAGATGCCCTCATATATTAACCTATCGTAATCTACAATTTCATTTGAAAATGGCGTCATATTCCATTTTGTTGTAACTGTTTGTTTGTTTAAATAAATGCACGTTGAGTTCATGTGTTGGAAAAATAGTTATATTTTAAGGTCTTAGAAAAAGTTAGACGTCATGCATCAATACTACCACATTTGTTTCCTTAATTTTTGGCCTTAATGCAAAATCTCTTGGGCTTGTCTAAATTCCCTAAAATTTTCTAGTAGATCAGCAGAATTTTTTCTTATAGCTAAATTGAAAAGATTGTACAGCTTTGTAGTTATGGCAGGGGGTTTCAAAAAGGCAACGAATAAGGTTGGTTTCCCTACCATCACTTTTGATTGTTTAAAGGGCAATAGAACTGTTAATATCCAAATGAGTGAGCCCCAAGTTTCACATCTTCTTTAAAAAGTGGTCGGAAGAAAACAAATGGATGGCCCTTGGCTCTTTACTGCATGCTACATTATAGCATTGCCTCTGATAGACTCTCGGGGTAACATTAGCTGCGTTTAAGTACTGTTTATTTTTGTAATTTACATTAATTGTGTGGTGGTGATGAATTTAGATACCTGTGGTTCTATAGAATATATTTACTAGGTAATTTGTTGGACAGAAGACAAGGCTTATTCAATTATTGTGTGATATTGTTGTTAGTTAGACATATTATGCCGCTCACCTTCTTTTTATTACTGACATCATCATTTTTGGTGGGTTTCCTTTGCACTTAGGCATTAGTTCTCAACCACAAATAAAAATAACACCAAAGATAAGGTTTAAAGCTGCTGACCGATTGCTCGTACAGGAAACGATATTTTCATCAATAGAAGAGTTCTTTATGTAAAATTTGATGATTTTATTACCGCAATCTTTATTTCTCATGCTTGGGTGGAAGTAAGTCCGGTTTTAATGAAAATGCCTGAGACGAATTATTCTACTTCTTCCATGAGCTTAAATCCATTTTTTTTTGTTTCATCAGAGAAATAAAGTTTGAACCATAAAAGAAAAAGTTTTTCTCACAAGAGACAGAGTCATCAACATGTTGATATTTGCCAAATTTCTGAAGCATTTCATGTTGAATTACCAAAGCTGGGCATTTTCGTATCATACTGTCTTTGATTAAGAACTCTCTTAAAAGGGTTTGGACACACCATAGGCGATTTTATCCCCCTCTGGACTTCTGCCACCTCCCAGTAGCATTCTATTTAAGACAAATTTAAAAAAATAAAAGCTAGAGAACTTTTTGGTTTGTTAGGCTACTCCTACCTCAAACACAAACATCTATATAAATAAACAGACGCATGTCAATACAAATGGGCAAAAATATACCTCAAACAGTAATTCAACTATGGCTCCACTAAAAAAAAACTCGCACAAAAGGGTAATTCAAATTACAAAAATTCTTTAAATTTCCCTAAAAAATAATTTGGTCATGCGCAGGCGCAACCACCGTTGACAATTGACTCAAGAACTTGGAAAGACATGACAGAAAAAAAAACTCTGACCACTCCGTTGGGTGCCGAAATACATAGGTGTTTCTTGTATTGTAACTGTGAAAATCCAACGTATGGCTTGGTTTCTATAATTCGGTTATAATTTTCTATTACTTAGGTTGGATCTCAACAGATTCAGAACTCTTCCTCTTATACCGACATTATATATTTTATACAGTAAGATATATGGGTGACAGAATCAAACGCCTTAAAGTATCTAAAACATAGTTATGACCTTAAGATGTTTATAAGGCCATCATTAAGCAACGTTATAAGAAATATATCAGCATGCTCTGTAGTGTTCGTATCGGAAACTAAATTCGTTCTTATAGAAAAATCCTCTCTTCTCTAGAAATGTCTCAATCCTTATGTATAAGATCTTTTCCATCATCCTAGATATGATTGGAAGCAATGTAATCGAGCTATAATTCCTAGGATCTTCTCGGTCAGTCGACTTAAAAATTGGCTTTTTTTGAAGTTTTAAACGACTGAGATAAAATCTTATCTTTAAAACACCCGATAGTATGCTCAACAATTTGATCCTTAGTAAATGCGAAAGTTTCTTTCGAGCACGCAGGGATAAAAGAAAATCCAATCCAATTCAGCTGTATTATTTTTGATTCCAGAAATCACTGTTGACTCATCATTTTCATTCATCTTTTGCAGCCACATACTTACTTTACTAGCTGGCCCAATATACTGTTGAAACGACCCTTCAGTTACATGTATTCTTATTGGCTGTCTAATTCACGGTGACTGGCGTTTACCCCCCACCCCCTGGTGCGTTTATCTGTAAAATATCCCCTCGGAAAATACCCCCGGAAGATAAACTCCTGTAGAAAATACCCCCCCTCCCCCCGGGAAATATCTTCCCGGCAAATATCCCCCCGAGAAAATATCCCCCGCAGAAAACACCCCTCGTGGAAAATCCTCTCTTGAAAAATACCCCCTGGAAAATACCCTCCCCCCGGGGCTGGTATGTCTCCAATCACTTTTGACTTATAAGAAAGCATTTGACTGAGGTGGAGGTGTGGATAAAGAAGGGGCATTTTTAGTGGAGAGTAAATTTTTGGGAATAATTTCCTTTCAGCGAGGATGTATTTATCGGGGATATTTTCCACGGGGGGGGGTGTATTTTCCTTTTTACGCGGAGAGGGGTATTTTTTGGAGGGTATTTTCCGGGAGGTAAGCACCTAGAACTCTAATTCACAGTGGAATCAATGACTGAATAAAAAAAAGGTCTAAGTTTCTTGTGTTTGAAATGTGGATCTTTGGATTAAACTCTTTAAGAAGTTTTTGACTTTTATGTTTTGGGTAAATTTGAAAAATATAGTCAAATTCATTTCTAGCCTGTACATTCTTTTTACAACTAGTTTTGAGTTTTTGCGTGGAATTTCTGGTGTTTTAGGGAATAATTAAAAATAATTATGTAAAGTTATGGGTGCTACAAAAATTCTTGTTTCATTTTTGAATTTAGAATGTGTGGTTTATTTGGAAGACTTTACTAAATTATTTTCTTTAAAGATCACTAAGCACCCCAATTTCTGAAGAGGAACTAAATAATTTAAACACAAAAGCTGTATGTGATAGAGACATTCTACGTAATTTTGGAATCAAGGAGTGAGATTGCACGAAAATACCTATTGGGGGAAAAATAAAAGTTGTGTATTGTGTGTTAATTTGTCATTTTTTAAAACCTGCACTGCCTTCTCAGTGTTTATACTTAATGGGACTTCTTTATTACTATAATTCTAAATTTGTGTTTTGTTTGATATTTAGTATTTTATTAAAATGATTTTTATATAAAAAATTCTTGACAAATGGTAAGCTCCTCGCAGGTGCATACGCAAGTATTTTTTCGAGGGATTGTATAATAAAAAAATGCTTTTATTTGATAAATTCAATAAAAAGTGTCCAGAATGATGGGGAAATTAGGAGTTATGGGAGGGAGGCCGAGCACTGACCCCCTACCCTCTTGGATACGTCTCTGGCTTCACAGGTCAATTGCATGTTGATTTTGCTATGATTCCGTTAATATGTAAATAGAATCAAACCTTTCATTTATTCAAATTGCGATCTATTATCGTTTTATCAGGTAAATCTCTTAGTTAGTAAGTGTGTGTATTTTAAGAGCTTCAATATTTTCGGTAATTAATTCTCTTTCACGTTTTTCTTTCTTTTTTTTTAAGGAAAGTAATTTAATCGGCTCAGGTAATCCTAGCTATTTTCCTGGTTTGTCAGACAGTTACGAAGGTGTGTTGGCAAACGTTGTTCTTAGTACGGCTTTTGAACGAGCCATGGAATCTAAAAAGGAGTTTGGTATTCAAACTGATGCACCTTCTGTAATTTTCAAATCAGGTAATTTAACTCTTTAATTCAAGCTTAATTATTTTGCTCGATTGTACATTGAATTCTCTAGTTAAATCAAGTCAAAACGAACTCTTTTATGTTTATAGAAACAGCAGATACATTATTTTTTTAAGAAAGGTCTGAAAAATTCAAATTCTATAGCTTTGCACTTTTTGTAAAATCAAAATTTTTGTAATGATGATGTTATCTGTTGTTGTCATGTTGTTATCTTGTTTCTGTCATATGGCACCTGCCGATTTTTATAATTCTTTCATAAACATAAATCAAAGCTTATGTAGCTTCTGATTGATGAAATACAATATATATGTTTTAAACCAATCTAAGTTTCATTATTCATTAATTTCGCGGGTCGTTTATCAGTTCCAAAACGAGTTTTTTAGTTTGTGTGCATCTGACTTGTTCTAAAAATTTCCCAATGTTCTATATTGATTTTAGCTTTATATCTTCGAGACCAACATTCGTATTTCGTACTCTATGGAGCATATACAAGGGGTGTTTTTTAAGTAAGGTCCGTTTGAATATAAGTACGCGAACGAAAGATTATTTTAAAAAAGTACAGTTATTTTCAGAAAGTACATACTTTACTCTATTTTTCTGGCACTCACATAACATTAAAGTATACTCTTCATAAAAACTTGCCCCCGGCTCCAATAATAAAGAGTTTACAGCCGTTTTTCCGTCATCGTCATCCTTGTTGTCACTGAGGGGGCAACCAGTTTATGGAGACGAAACATGGGTTTGGCATATCACACCCAAATCGAGGCAACAGAACATGGAAAAGAAACACACACAATCCCTTGTCAGATTGAAGACCAAACAGACTCTCTCCCAGTGCAAAATCATGGCGTAGGCGTTTTGGATTTGTCATGGTGTTTTTTTGGTCGACTTCATTCAACGAGGAACTGCTATTGATGCAGAAGCATGCTGTCAAACCCTCAGAAAGCTCTGCAGAGCGATAAAAAAAAGGAGAAAACTTGGCACGCTGACAAAGGACATTGTCCTTCTTCGTGACAATGCAAGACTTTACACTGCAGGTGAACCTCACAATTTTTTGGACAGTTTTGGCTGGGAAGTTTTAGACCACCCACCCTACAGCTCTAATCTTACGCCGAGTGATTACTATCCGTTTCTCCACCTCAGGCAACACCTCAGTGGCAACCGTTACAATGATAATAATGACGTAAAAACAACAGTGAAAGTGGATTCTTGGCTATCGGAGCAGGCGGCAAGTTTTTATGAAGTGATTACTTTAAAATTAGTTGAGAGGTATGATAAGTGTTTGAACAAACTTGGTAACTATGCCGTTAAACAGAGTAAAGCATGGACTTTTTGAAAATAAATTTACTTTTTTGAAATAATCTTTCGTTGTGTACTTATCTTCAACGGACCTTACTTAAAAAACACCGCTCGTACTTGAAACACAAAAATACTTATGTAGGGTCATAAAGCCTAAGCTTTTGGGAAAGATATAAAGGATGATTTGTATGAGGGCAGGGGTCTGATTTACTAAAAGACATGTTTAGGTGTCAATTTGTTCGTGAGACTTCGACTTATTATAGAACTAAAGATTCCCCTTACCTTTGTCCATTCCTGTGTGTAAGCATAGATATGATAAGGGGTGTATCCAGTCTAATGAATATGATTACGAGTTCCCTTGCAACATTTGTCTAGTTTTAATTAGGTATCAGAACAACACAATATGGGTCAATTTTAGTATATTTTATTTGTCATATTTTTAAGATTAATTTTGACTGAGAACCCTAGAGGAAAGATACCCTTTCTGAGCATATCACTTTTTCGGTTGATCCAAATCAATAAGACAGCCTACGCCCGTGTTCTTCTTTTAACCATGGTAACTGCAAATTCCCAAAACTTTAATTGCACCTTTATTGACTTTTAATTTAGATAGCTTCATTGTCCAATTGCTCTTTGGAAAGTTGAATCCCTTGCCGTCGTTGTTTACTGACCCATTTTTTTGTATGTATTTTTTTTTTACAAATTAGAAGTTTACTGGATTCATTTTCGATAAATAAATAAATAGGTTTATTTACTGAATTCTTACATACAATTCGATGTTGCCAAGCATGACGTGAAAACATAGGACAACAGAAAAAAAAACGGGGTAATTCACAGCCAGTTTCACATCATCATATTTCACAACCTAATGAAAATTCTAGTGATACCAAACCTAGACAAAGATTAGTATTCAGAAAAGCTTCATATAGAATAAATTTTATCGATTGAAAAATCCAATTCTGCAGCTCTTTTTGGATTTGTTATTCAGTTGCCTTTTCGCCGTTACTTCAGAAAGGGCATCCTCTGTTCCTTTTCTATTGTTTGTCTTTTTGGAATTTCCCGTGGACTTTTTTTATTTATTTATATTTCTGTGCACTGATGATGGCTGATTACAGGTCTCGGCCAAAACTTTTGTGTTTTTCACTGGCTGTGAAATATCTCATTTTCTTTTTTGTCCTATGTGTTCTCGTTTAATAATGTAATTAAATATAAAAAAATAAGTTTTTTCAACTGAAGGTAAGTAACAACATTAAAATTTAAAACGAACAGAAGTTATTAAGTATATGAAAGGGGTTGCCCCCACTTCAACATCTCGCTCTTTAAGCTAAAGTGTTTTGATACCTCCAATAAAGCTTCTTATTGTTCTAATTAAATCGAACTACTCTTTCAGGACTCCTTATTAAAGAATTTGGATAAAATTCGGACTTTGCGATAGAGAATCTAGTGCTGAGGAAGGGGCAATCCCCTTAATATACAAAATAATTTCTGTTCGTTTTAAGTTTCAATGTTACTGTTTACTTTTAGTTGAAAAAAACTTGCTTTTTATATTTAATTTCTGATCGTTTTTCTAATAACGCCAGGAAATCTGGCCCCACCTCCACGAAGAAATCCCCCTCTCCACGGAAAAATCCTCTAGAAAATTCAATCCCGGTCCCGGACAATTACTTTTAACAACTCTACGCGTTAAATTGAGATGGAAAAGAGAAATTAGGACATATAAAGAGGATTTTGTATAGGAATTCTGGCAAATTCTCCCAGTGTATAATTTCCCCTGGCAAGTTCACCTCTGGAAACGTCCCTCCCCATAGAAAATTCCCCCGTGGAAAAAGCCCCAACAGAAAAACCGCATACTTCCCAATAACAAAGGCTATGCGTAAACAAATGGGCAAATTTTATAACTTAAAGATCTTTTCTCTGGGGCTGCGGGGGGTTAATTTTATATCCAAAGGCGTAGTTATTGGACCTTTCAAATTTCAAAATTATTATCGGACGATTTCGGGGAAAAGTGGGTGGGGGAGGGGGCCTAGCTGCCCTCCAATCTTTTTGATCACTTAAAAAGGGTACTAGAACTTTTAATTTCTGTTCGAATTAGCCTTTTCATGATGTTCTGAGACCACCGGATCGATACCATCACCCCTGGGAAAAACAAAACAAAAAACAAACAAATAAACACGCATCCTTGATCTTTCTTCTGGCAAAAAATACAAAATTCCACATTTTTTCAGATAGGAGCTTGAAAACCTATACAGTAGGGTCTTCTGATACGCTGAATCTGATTGTGTGATTTTCATTGAGATCCTATGTTTTTAGGAATCATTTCTCCTTTTTTCGGAAATCAGGCAAATTTTCTCAGGCTCATAGCCTTTAATGGGTAAGACTAATTTTAATGAAACTTATCTTTTTGAAATCTGCATAATAATTAGATTCTTTTCATGTCTATTGGTATCAAAATTCCGTTTTTTATAGTTTCGGTTACTATTGAGCCGGATCGCTCCTTACTTACAGTTCGTTACCGCGAACTGTTTGACTGTGTAATGGACCATCGGCGGAGAATTGGGCCTGCAATTGCTGGTTGTAATGAACATAAGAATTAGCTTTTCATTGTGAAAACTTAAATAAGTCAAATTAGGCTAGAAAGAGGTTGTAAAAATCAAAGAAAGGGCAAGAAAAAGATTCATACTTGTGAATAATAAATGAATATATTTACCCAAGCTCATACCTACATTACAGCTTTAAAGCAAAGTAATGTACCCCCCAACAAAGATATGGGTTCATAATGGTGGGTTTAAAGGACGTTAGAGGTTCAACACTAACAAAAGTAACAGGGCTGTATCCAGGATTTTTGTGGGGGGGATTTTTGTTAGGAAGGGGGGTTCAAATAAACTTTAAAAACTCCCCAAAAATCTGTTTTTTATGTATTTGTGAGTAGGAAAATATTTCGGGGGAGGAGGTGTGTCTCCAGCCCCCTAACCTCCCCTGAATATGGCCTTGAAAAGTAAATATAAAAGTCAAAGAACAAAACCACAAAATTAGACAAGAAATGAAATACTGGACAAGCAGTGTATGGAAGATCATTTCGAAATGGGCAAACACTCACACAAAACAATAAAAAGGGATATAGAATATACTAACGCGCCATTATTAAAGGTGGATAAATAATGCGGGTACTTTATATTTTCTTTTTCAAATTGTACTTGTAATGTCCAAATGACTCAGTTGAAATTTATTGAATGATATTTTGAACAATTTGTCTAATATAGTTGTGGGGCTGTAAGACATTTTTTTTGCAATTAAGGTTTTACTTTTAAGTTTAAACTTTTAAGGTTAAACTTTTACTTTTGATTAATTTGTTTTGATTTGTAGATTTTTTATATGTTAAAGAACTACGACATCAGTCTCTTAAATTAAACACAAAACCAGGAAGATGATCATGAGCTGCTATATACAGCCATAATTTAGAATATCGGAGAATTTATCAATGTGAAAGAATCTGAATGGCTGGAAATCGCATTTTTAGAAACCTCATTGAAACTTTACGTATAAACTGTTAACTGATACACTGATACACAACTAGTTAACTGATACACTGATACACAACTAGTTAACTGATACACTTATACACAACTCACACACAGCTCTACTTCGCAGAGCTTATTTAAATAGAATTCAATCATTCTATTTTTGCACCACAAATTGTCTAATACAATGAATCAATATTTTTTTTTAGCTTTTGAGGTTTAATGTGAGTAAAATTTTTAATGTTTAACTGTGTTCACGGAATAACAAAAATCAAGATAGATGTTTGTGTGGGGATAGTAGGAGGGGGGAGGGGGTTAGACCCTTCTAAATTATTGTGATTCTTTATTAGCGCTACCTAAAGAACTTCATAGGTACTGTGGAAAAAAGTACTCCTGGATGGCTGGGCTTAACAGACTTGTTGAAACTAGAGAAAAAAAGCTTTGGTTTGGTAATAAGCTAACTTGTATTTAGCACAATTTAGCCAGAGATCAGCCCTCCTCTCTTTTGAACCGACTAGCTAAATCGTTTTCAACTGTTGTTCTTTAGATCAGCCTATTGGATTGCCGAGACTTGGTGTTGTGTATAGTCTTCCCTTTTGGCTATTCGGAAAAATTTGCTCAAGCAAATTTTGGAAAGAGTAAGAGTCAAAGTAATAAGTAATGTATTGTCAAAATTCAGTCTATGTTTTTTATTTTTTTTTATTTTACTTAGTTGATAAATCAAAATTTATCAAAATTTTATGATAAATCAAAATGAAATAACTTATCATTGTTTTGACTCCAATATGGATTTCTACTTAACACATTCATAGTTTATTAGCAAAAGCATCAATCAAAGCAGTTAGGATGACTAGGGACTAAAAGCTGGAATGTTTCAGCCGATGATTTTTTTTTAAATTGCAAAGCTGAAATAACAAAACAAATATCCAGAAAGTTAGAAAGAAATATCCAAAAGAGTTGTCCTCAGACTATCCCAATAAAAGAAAACATTCGAAAGTAATTTTGAATTTCAAATTTATGACGTTCAAGTGTATTCAGTTGGGCAAAATAACTTGAATCAATAGCTTATTCTAGCATAATTTAAATTTTATTCATAAACTTTGTTTAGGAAAACACATCTTTTGGTCTTTGTAAGGACATTCATTAGCTCGGAGAGTTTGTGCTGAAGTTGACGCTTTTTTTATTTCAATGATATTTTGTAACGCGCTTTCGATTTTCAGCAATGACAATAGTTTTCTGTATGGGTGAAAAAATTCCTTGCCATGCTTTCTATTTCAAATTTTATTTGGTCTTCTATGGGCTTTAATTTGTTCAGAAACTTTTGGCGGAAGTTGGCCCTGCTATGTTTTTATTTATTTATTTTTGTTGTGTGCTTTTGGTTTTCCGCAGTTACAAGATTTTCATGTGTGAATGCAACAAATTTTCCTGCCATGCTTTTTATTTTGTATTTCAGATTTCCACTTCACTTGAAATCTCTCGAAATGAGCTTACCTGTTTTTATTCTGTCAACATTTCAGGAAAAGTGGATACGGCTGTCCAGTCTAACCTTCCTTTCTCTGATTCTGACTCTGACGATGGCATCAGCCCTGGATCTTCCATGACCAACCCAACCATAATGACCGAAGACACTGACACTTTCACTTACTACCAACCGGATGATAGGCTACTTCAAGGGGATTTAACACTTACAGAAGAAGTAGAAGAATTAGTTACAGTTGTTGAGGATGATCCTTCAAAGAGACACAATAGTATTGGCACGCTTGACAAGTTTTTGTCAAGCTTGAATGATTGTTTTCAAGATCCTGGCACTATCAGAACACCATTTCCAGAAATGGGAGTCGATATAGTGGACGGTATAATAAATATTAGCTCTGAAAGTCCTAATGGGTTATTAAAAACGAAGAACAAAACAACAAAACGCGTGCTTATTTCCCAACCAAAAAAAAGAAAGAAAAAAACTAAAAATTTTCTCAATGCACCACGCTCACTCAACCTGTCCATTTTTTTTTTTAATGCCTAGGAATGTCATCATTTTGCATAATTTTTACTCATTCCTCATTTTCAAGCTTGCCAGGAAATATTTTATCCCTCAAATTTTCCCCTTAGAATCTCCTACAACCCCTCTCCTCTTCCTCTCAAAATGAAATAAGTCATCATTATCTTCTTGGAACAAATTTCTCAAGTTTTGACGAAAATAAGTTCTAGTTAAACAAGGTTTGACAAAAGACGATATATTTTCTTTACCCCCACCCCCCCCCCTCTTAGCCAGTCGAGTTTCCTTTTATTTTTGGAAAGATCTGGAGCTTCTACCCTGAAGGGTAAAGCTCCGTATTGACTACTTCTCCCTTTCAGGATAATATTCGTGACCTAGAAAAGAATTTAAACCTGAATTCAAGCTGCTGGTAAAATTGTCTTCACCAGTCATAATCAAGTTTACGCATAACAAAGTGAAAGAATCTACTTCATTAATTGATTTTCTATCTGATTTAAGCCGTTGAGCTCAACTCTGGATATAGGGCTGAGTTCAGTGGGAATATCCCGTTCAGCTGAATGCCAGTTTCTGTTGACTGAATGGGCCAAGAAAATGAATTCCTGTTCGACGGAAAAATCGGCTTTTGTATCTCAATGGATACATTGTTTTTTTTTTGGACGCAGTTTACCAAGAAAATCCAACATTTTCTTTTATGTTTTAGTCGAATTTTTATTTTTATCATAAGAGTTACCAATAAAAGAAAACTAAAAGAAAACTAGACTGTAAAGAAATTAAAAGACTAAGAATTGTTAATACTTAGTCCATATTTTCAACTGGCGTCTTCTGCATATGGACTTCAACCAAATGTAGCATGTAATAATTCAATTAACGAAGATGAAAACAATAAATTAGAAGCAGGAATATTAAGCTAAAAGCTGTAATTATCCTTAATGGACATACACTTGAGGAAATGGGTGCACTTGATTAAGTGGCTATCTTAGTAGAAATTATATTAAAATTAATTCATTTACAACTGAATGTTCGAAATATTGAATGTAACTGATTTTTATTCTGTTGAAGTCGGAAACATAATTGATTTCCATGTGAGAGAGCTCATTTAATTTTGTATTCTTTTTTCGAGTCTGTTTAATGTTTTTAAAGCTTTTTCTTCCGCTAAAGACGGCTTAGTAGAGGTCTTTACAGAGACATCGCAAATATTTTCACTTTTCCTCTGGCTGAAAATTCCTTCGCTTTTGGTCCATTCTTGAATACGTTTTAAATGTTGGAAAAAAAAAATCTTTAAACGTTTTCACTTTTTTTACTTTCATAAATAAAAAAATTATTACAACTTTAAGAAATAAATATCAGTATGTGTCAATTAAACTGACAATCCGCGGTCATTTTTTTTTTTTTCAGTAAAACACAAATTATGTTCTGGTCTTGAGAAGGTTCTGGTCTTATGTTCTGGTCATGGGGTTATTAGCCCTACTCGTGTTAATTTTTGCTCGTTTCGAGTTTGACTCGGTTATTTATTGTAATTTCAGTTCGTTTCGAGTTTCATTTATTGATTGATAGTGATCTTTGGCAGTTTTACGCTTGGGTGATTATTTGACTTTATTTCTTCTCACTTTTGGCTTAATGGATCTATTTACTTTTCTTTGAAAAACTTCTTTTGTGGAAAAAGTTTTTTAAATTAATTTATGTTAGTATTTATTGACATAGTCTTTTTCATGGAAAAAATAATAATATTTTGTATCTTTTCATTTTTTTCTGTAAGAATCCATAGTTTGGGTTGCTATTTGTATGTTGGAGAAACTTTTTCAACAATTTTTAATCCTGACACAAATAGTATTTTTGAATTTAATTTTATACCTCCTGAAGTTGACCTGAAAAATAAAACTTAATATCATTCCCAAAAGATTGTATCTATGCTCTTTGACAACCTCGATACACTTACAGTCTTTGTATTTACTTAAATTGCAAGTTGAGAAGTAGTAATAGTAGTAGCCCCAAAAGGTTCAACTTAATGCCCCCAGTCGTTCTCAATATATTGCTTAGGTGTCTTATTTGCAACCAAAAAAACAATGCCCCTTATTTATTTTATAGCAACATTTAGTTTCAAAGCATAATGGGCCAACTACATAATTGTGTGGGCTTGACATGCCCATTATCCCTAAAAACATAGTTGCTTGACTGTTCTACTATGCCGAACAAAATAGCTGTCTTAAAAGTTTGACTGGATACGTTTGGAAAATGAATGGGCTTGAGAGAAGGGCTGCTTGCCATCCAATGTGTTTGTGGTCCTGCGATATGTGAGTGGTGCTGCCTATGATATTGCTTATATGCCCTTTTGAAAACCTACTTGCATACAGTTTTTTATTTAGTTGAAACTCCTAAACTTTCCCTAAAAGTTTCACCTTAATACCGTTAGCGTCATTAGTTAAAGTAACTGTAGTGGTAGTATTAAAAATATGCACAAAGTACTTCTGGCTAGTTCAAAATCCCCACAACTTACCTTTAAAGGTATAACTTAATAATACAAGTTGTTCTTCAGGTATTGCTTTTTCACCTTTTTGAAAGGTCACAAGCTCATAGTTTGTTTTTATTTAGTTCAACATCCGCCTAAATATTCCTTAAAAACTTCAGCTTAATTCCCTTAGCTTGCAAAGTAAAAATAGTTGTAGCACCATTAGTAGCAGTATACGCACAGCACCTTTGGTTTCTTCAGCATCCCTTTCAACACGCATTGAAAGTTTCAGCTTAATACCATCAGTCGTTCCTGAAGTATTTCTGATGCGTCCGCTTGACAACCTGTGTGGGCATATTGTATTTCGAATTAGTTCCATACAGTTTATCCCAAATGTTTTAGCTTAATATCCTTAGTTTTAATAGTAGTATCAGTAGTAGTAGCAGTAGAATTAATTGTAGTAGCCTAAGCTTTAGTGACAGTAGTAGTAATAGAATTAGTAATAATAGTAACAGTAATAGTAGTATGAGTAGAAGCAGTAGCATTAGTATGCAAATATTTTCTTGTGGTTAGCTCAACACCCCTGACAACAAGCCTTGCTAGCTTCAACTTCACATACCAAACTGTTCCTAAGATATTGCTGTTACTCCCTTTTGACAACCTGCATACAGAGGGTGTGTTCTGATTCAATTCACATTTCCCCATCAAAATTCCTTGAAAATTCCACCTTCATAACCTTAGGCATAGTTGTAATAGTATTCACAGTAGTAATATCGATACTACTAGCAATAGAATTGAATAGCGGTTGTACTACTAGCAGCAGTAGTATTAACATATTGCCTTTTGGTCCATAGAACATCTCTCTCATCAAGTCCTAGAAGTTTCAACTTGATACAATTAGCCGTTGCTATGACATTGCTGATATGTCCTTTTGATAACCTGTATGTTCATATACTTTTGAAATTTTGATCTCAATGCTCTTAGCCCTACAAGTAGTTGCAATAGAAGTACTAGTAGAATTAGTAGTAGTAGTAGTAGTAATAGTAGTAAATTTCGTAGTAATAGTAGTATTAGCAGTAGTGTGCATATATTGCCTTTTGGCGATACGATCTTCCCCTTTAAGCATTCTCTGAAAGTTCCAACTTAATACCCAAATCAATTATTGAGATATGCTATTTTGACAAAATGTATGCACGTAGTATCTTTTGATTTAGTTCAAGTTTCCCTTCAATACTGTAAATGGAGTAGTGTGGTAGTAGTAGTGGTGGTAGTTGTAGTAGTATTGATAGCAGGCAAATATTGCCTTTTTAATCATCTTCCATATCATTTCCTCAATTTTCCAAATTTATGGACTCGGTTATTCCTGTGTTATACCCCTTTGGCAATCAGTATACACATAACGTGTTTTGATTTAGTTCAACATTCCCCTCAAAATTTTCTGAAAGGCTCACCTGAATGCCCTTCGTCTTCTTGGAAAGTAAAGTTCAAACATGCATATCCTCTCAATAACATATGCTATATGTATACAATGAACGAATTGTCTAACTTACAGCCCTTGTCCTGAGGACTGTGGGGAGGTTGACATCCCTAAAGACATTATTACAGAATCTTTAAACTAAGCTGAACAAAATAGCTCTCTTAAAATTTTGATCGGATGTATTTTGGGGAATGATAGGCTTGGGGGAGGGGCTGATTGCCCTCCATTCACTTTTGACTCTTAAATGAGCACTAAAACTTCCAAATTTTAATCAAATGAGCTCCATCCGATCCAAAGTTTATACGACCATCCATACCATAAAAACCTTATATGCCCCGGGGCGTAACTTATAACTCTTGTCCATGGGCCCGGGGGATTGTGTCCACCCTAAAGACATTGTTATATAATTTTTGGACTATTGGTAAAAAAATGGCTATCTAAAAATTTCAATTGAATGTGTTTCGGGAAAAGAAGATGTCAGCGAGGGGAGGGAAAGCTAGTATCTCTCCATAATGTTTGACTCTTAAAAGGGAACTAGAACTATACACTTCCAATCAAATGAGCCTCTTCTAAAGTTTACACGAACAGCCCTTTCCTTAAAAACCTTATATGCCCCTGGGGCATAACTTACAACTCTTACCCCCAGACTCTGGGGAATTCTGTCAACCCCAAACGCCGTATTATATGATTTTTGGACTATTTTTGAACATGGCTGTCACAAAATTTCTGTCGGATGTATTTGTTGAAAATATCATGTGTGTGTGTGTGTGGGGGGGGCTGTCGAACACGCTTTCTATAAATACCTTATATGCCCCCAGGATATAATTTACAACCATTGCCCTGAGGGCTCTGGGAATTTTTCATCCTCAATGACATAATTTCCGGACCTATTAACTACGCTGAACAAAATGGCTTGTAGCAGGGAGGTTAGTTCCCGTCCAATCACTTTTGACTATTAAAAAGGGCACTAGCCCTTTCAGTTTCCAATCGAATAAGTTCTTTTCAAAGTTTCAACGATAACTCCTTCGTTACGAAGTGCCCTGGTCTAAGAAAAAACCAGGCCAAAAAAAAAAAAAAGCGATATTTGCCCACATCGCTCTTTACTTAGACAGCGCTATTGCACTGCCTATGATAATTGTATGTTTTTCAGGTGATTGTGATATGCTAGAGCCTTTACTGCCTGAAATGGACATATCTTCTCTTCTTGAGAAACGAAGTGCAATAGACAATTGGGAAGAAAACTGGCTTTTTAGAAATAAGAAAGATGTCATACCATCTGTGTCAAACCTAATCGACACTAGTTTTCTAATAGATGAGCCAATAGGAATGTACGTTCCATTACCAGTCGAAAATCTCCATCCTTCTGTAGGTGATATCAGTTTTGATCAAATTTCTGAGCTATCAGAGAAATCTTCCTATGGTTCTTTGGAGTTTTCTTCGACTGATAGTGAAGAAGAATGCAAAAATCCTCGAACAGCCATAGGTAAGTTGTGTGTAACGCTCATTATTGAGACCTAGTCTGTGACCATCCACTTAAGAGGGGGGATTTTCCTCTTCCCAAAAATTTGAAAAGATAATTGGAACTACTCTAAGTGAAAATGGTTCCATTGAATGATTCATTCAACTCCTTTAAATATATTATAAAGAGATTGCTGTCGAATCATAAGCTTAGCTCAAAAATCTTTACACTCTTTTATTTGTAATTTTTACGTGACCGAATGTATGATTTGGTGTAGAAAAAAAAATCATTTTGAAAACTTGGATGCACATGAAGTCTTTTGACTTAGTTCAACTTCTTATGAAAGTTTCAACTTGCAGTTCTTGAGACATTTCATATAGACTGTTTTGACAACTTGGATGCCCTTTTGCCAACCGGGATGCACATTGTGTCTTTTGATTTAGCTTATTATCCCCCTCAACATTCCCTGAAAGTTTCAACTTTACACCCTTAGCTGTGCCTGAGATATTTTATATGCACCCCTTTGACAAACTTGCTGCACAAAGCGTCTTTTAGTTTAGTTCAACCAGGGTCATTACTAGGCCAAATGTTTGGGGGAGGGGCAAGAGATTTTACCGACTGGCTGGTCATTTTTACTGACTGTTTTTGTCAAAATTAGCGTAATGTCCGTATCGAATACAATACATAAAATCACTGCATGAGTCGGTAAAACCGCTGCATTTACCAACCAAGATTCATATTTCGGTACGTATCATGTCACTAGTTTAATGCTGTTTATTTAACCAAAGGAAAAATTTGGAACCATCTATAAAACCGCGGCAGGAGTCAGTAAAACTGGTGTGTTTACTGATCAAGCTCAAAATTTCTATAGCTGACGTGTCAGTATTCTCGTGGTCTTTATTGAACAAAACAAAGAATTTTAGCGACATTGGAAAAATCGTGGTGCGAAGCGCCACGATTTTACCGATTTTTTTTTGGTCAATCAGGTGACCGAAAACATTGGGGGAGTCCCCCTCCCCTCCCTTATACGTGACGGCCCTGCGTCTAACAGCCCTAAACATTGCCTGAAAGCTTCAACTTAATACCCATAACCTTTTCTGGGTTAATTCTCAAGTCCCTCTCTTTCGTTATAAAACGTATGTTTAAAACTGCCCATTTTCACTATTTACGGCCCTTGCCCTGAGCCTCTCTGGGTCATGTCATCCCCGGAGGCATATATCTTGGACCTTTCCACTGTGTTGAACAAAATTTTCTGTCTCGAAATTTTGATCGAATGTCCTTGGAGGTCATAGGGAGGACGGGTCTCAAAAAAGGCAAGGGAGGAGGGCGTGTTGCCCTCCAATTACTTTTGACTCTTAAAAAGGACACTAGGGCTTTTAATTTCTAATCGGATGAGTCCCCTCCATAGTTTCCACGACCCCCTCTTACATTTGAAGATGCTCTGGGAAAATAATTAATAATAAACAATATGTTGAAAGCTTCCAGCAATTTACTACATGAAACGCTCTGTTATGGAAAGCCACCAGTTGTAAACTTCTCATTAGACAGATGGCAATTGAATTAGCTTAGAGTTTTCTGAGCCTGTAAGTTCTCTCTCCAGCTATGGAAAAGCCTTCAACAGTATTTTTTATCTAATGCTTATTCAGTCCCCGATACTCAAAAAGCCACTAAGTGGTCGACATTTTAGATTTTTTATTTTTCGTGCCATGATGACTTCCATGCATAAGAAATCTCTTATTTTTTTAGAGATATTTTACTGTGGCTAATTTCGAATACCATCAATTTCTGTTTCTTTTAGTTGAGCCTGCTTTGGACTCTCTTGAACAAAGAGAAAGAGAATCCACAGAGCAGTATGCTTCAATACCTTTTCGTTTTGTGTCTCCGCTTCCTTCTGAGCCTTTTTCGGAGGAAAAGGATGAAAAAGGCTTAAGAATACCAGTATACCTTCACGCTAAAGCAAGATGTTGTGTGAAACAGGGCAATCTAAAATTTTTAGTGAAGCCAGGCAACTGCACAGTCTCTCTTGGCAGGTGTTTGCGTGTTTCTTGTCTACCTGCTGGAAGAGTAAATGGTAAGTATCTACGATATTTATCATCTCTTCTCTTCTTTCTTCTCTTTTTTGTCCATTTCTTCTCTTCTGTTCGCATACATTTCTTCTTCTTCTCTCCCTCGCTCTCTTTTTCTCTTTCTAAGCGTATTATTTCCAGAAGAAAATCTGGCCAATTATTTATCAAATAAAAAAATGGTTTTTTAATTAAATAATATTTTTACCAACAGTTTACCTTTTACTATGGTCCTATTATCTTCCTTGTGAAAGGGTAAGAATTAAGCACTTTGTGTTTTTGATACTCTGCTTATATTCATTAATAAAATCAAAGCAGTGTCATGTTTCAAAAAAGTTTCAAGTGCACAATACAATCTTGAGTTTTGAAAAGAAAATCTTTTTACAAGTTTTGAATTGTGAAGCTATATTAGTTTATTAGTTTGAGAATATAGTTTAATCTTTTTAAATTGAAATTATTTTTGCACATTAGATTTGAATTTTTATGTTATTACCGTAAGCTTGTTTCTTAGTTTGGCTCATTTGTTGAAATAGCCAATCAGAGAGTGTTGTTTCAAGATTATTGTTATATTATTTTAGGAGAAAAGATGAAGAAGATTGCCAAATGTTATCACATTCATTTATCTGGCACAGTATTCAATATTTCACTTAAAAGTCCAAAAATAGCTACAAAGGTTGAAGCTTTTCCTGGGCCGCTTACGGTGCTTAGGGCATTTGTAGATGTTTCGTGGGATTTTATATAACGGACGGGTTTCCTCCCCAGTTTGAGAGTTAAAAAAGTACTATTAAATATATTATATAGAAAACAAGTGATTACTATTTATATACTATATTTGATTTTCTTTTCGTTAAAATTAACGACAAAATAATTTGTAATACCAGTTTTGGGTTTTGCACCATATACCGTATTTTGTTTAATTAATATCCTTAAACGTTTTTTTTTCATGGGTATTTATCGTGTCACGACTTCAGCGCATCCTACTTTAGAGGAAGTAAGCTAGATCGTTTAACTATTGAACTCTTTACATATGGATAAGTTCATTAAATCAGAATTCTGAGAAAGTTTAAAGCCGATGTTGATGAAACATTATCAACTAGTTTAATTCCTTTGATAAATTTATTAGAAAAAAAAACAAATTTTTTTTTTTTTTAAGTAAATAGCGATGTTAAGACCTAAAACGAGCAGAAATGAACTCTTAATAAATCAATCTTAAGGCGAACGGAAATTAATTTCGATTAATAAACAAACCTAAAATTAACAGAAATTGAAATGTATAACCAATCCAAACTTAAAATGAACAGAAAATAATTTGAACGAATAAGTGAAATCTAAAACGAATAGAAATTAAAACGAATAATAAAGTCAAACTTAAAACGAGCAAAAATTAATTTGAATGAATAACTGAAACCCAAAGCGAATAGAAATTAAAACGTATAACAAGTTAAATTTAGAACGAAGTGTAATTACCCCCTAATAATAGTTAGGTTGCCGTCCCATCAAAATTCCTAAAGCTTATATTGGGATTTGTGCTTTAGGAAGTTCAGGGAATCCCTAACTTTCTCAGCTTTGAAGTTTGCACTTTTGTCGCAGCCATTATTTTCATATTCCATTGTCCAACAATTCTTGCTTCATAAATTTCAAACCAATCCGAGAAAAAAAACCTGTCTTCTGAGAAGCTCGAGGCAGGCAGTGATGTTGGAGAAGTCATATGCCTACTTTGTTCCTTCATTCAGAGAACTTAAATTTCGTTGCATAATATCAGTTCAAATAGTGCACCACATGCCTAGCCTACTGCTAAAAATATGACGGGGTGAGTTTAACGGGCCCTCAGCTTACTTTGGTTTTCACCCATCGAGTCCATTCCGGCTCAAAGTTTGCCTGTTTGTGCAGTGAGTCAGAACTTAATTCAGGTCGTATTGCTTCTTCTTTTCTTCTTAACACTATTTATGACCCACGTGACTGGCAGATTGATTTGTTGTAATGGATATTTCTGTGAACACCGAATTTTTCCTTCATATTTATTTACTTTGCAAATAATTCAGTAAGAATCCTAAAAATTCTTTAATTTGTTAACATATAAACTTTAAAAAAATGTAGAAATTATTCAGCTCCTATTCCAGATGTGTTTAGCCCAGTCGTTAGTTCCAAATAGTTTTCTTTCGGGAATTGTAACATCGGTTTTGAAAAAGGGAAAGGACGCAGATCATTGTTGCTAAGTTATCGACCAATTACACTGTCCTGCTTCATGAGCAAGCTGTTCGAGTATGCAGTATTGCCTGAAATTTTGACAAAATGGGATTTTTCTGATTATCAGGTTGGGTTCAGACCTGGTTTTGTTTGTTCTCAAGCCCATCATATTCTTAGTCAGTTGCTAGTCTCAACAAAAGTGCAAAAAAGGTCACTTTATTTTTGCTCGGTTGATATTTCGAGCGCTTTTGACAACGTTGTACATTCACAAGCGCTTCATTGCTTAGTTAGAACAGGAGTCAATTATTCCGTTGTAAAAGTTCTTCAATTTGGTATTTCAATTCGTTCGTTCGGTTAAAATGGATGTTTGATATATGTAGGCTACCATACTTTGCTATGAGTGTTATAATCATGTGCTATTATTTTGTGTGATTTTTCTTTTTTTGCCATGGCCCAAAGTGGCTTTTATTGCAATAAATATATATCTATCTATCTATCTATCTATCTATCTATATCCGAGCCTATCTCAGTAAAGAAGAGAGTCAGGCAAGGTGGTGCTCTGTCTCTATATATTTTTAAAACTGTGTTTGCGGACTGTTTGCGAATGCTGTCTCCTACTGTGTTTTTTGAAAATACTGTTGTTAGTCACATTGCCTATGCTGATGACATACTGCTAGTCAAACAGTTCGTGGTAACGAACTGTAAGTAAGGAGCGACCCGGCTCAATGGTAACCGAAACTCTAAAAAACGGAATTTTGATACCAATAGATACATCAAAAGAATCAGCTTATAATGCTAATTTAAAATATATAAGATTCATAAAGTTTAGTCTTACTTATCAAAAGTTAAGCGCCTGAGAAAATTTGGCTGATTTTAGAAAAAAGGGGAAAGACCCCCTAAAAGCTATAGAACCTTAATGAAAATTACACCATCATATTCAGCGTATTAGAGAATCCTGCTGTAAAGGTTTTAAGCACCTATTTACAAAAATGTGGAATTTTGCATTTTTTGCCAGAAGAAAGATCACGGATGCGTCTTTATTTTTTTTGTTTTTTGTTTTTTTTTCCCCAGGGGTGATCGTATCGACCCAGTGTTCCTAGAATATCGTGGGAGGGCTCGTCGGAACGGAAATTAAAAGTTCTAGTGCCTTTTTTAAGTGACCAAAAAATATGGAGGGCAACTAGGCCCCCTACCACGCTCATTTTTTTCCCAAAGTCATCCGATCAAAGTTTTGAGATAGCCATTTCGTTCAGCATGGTCAAAAATATGATAACTATTTCTTTTAGGATGACTTAATCCCCCGAAGTTCCCGGGGGGAGGGCTGAAAGTTATGAACTTTGCCCAATGTTAACATATAGTATTCGTTATTGGGAAGTATAGAGACGATTTCAGGGGGATTTTTTCTGGTAGGTGGGGGGGGGGGTCGGGGGTTATATGGGAGGATCTTTCCATGAAGGAAGTTTTCACGGGGGAAGGGATATTGCTATGAAGGGGATGAAGGATTTTCCAGCATTATTAAAGAAAGAGATCAGAAATTAAAAAAAACAAGTTTTTCAACTGAAAGTAAGGAGCAACATATAAAACTTAAAACGAACAGAAAATATTACGTATGTTATTGGGTTCACCCCCTAGTCAATACCTAGCTCTTTAAGCCAAAGATTTTTTAGTACTTTCATAAGAGCTATTTATTCTAATTAACGGTCTTTGTGATTTAAGGGTCATTTTTAAATAATTGTAACAAAACTCGAACTTTAACTTAAAGAGCAAGGTATTGACTAAGGGGTGAACCCCCTAATATACGTATTAAAAATCTATTAATATAGAAGTTCGCTACGTTAGTTAATTCGTAAGTTACGTATATTTATTACTAATAAAAACGTTCGTAAATAAAATTAAACAAGTTTCGAGAATGCCATTTAACCGAATAAAAGTAAACTTAATATGCAAATTTTATTTTAATTATTCATGTACGGTGAGCCAAAATCAAAACCTGCATTAATTCAAAAACGTTCAAAAATTAAATAAAAAAAACAAGTTTTTTTTTACCTGAAAGTAAGGAACGACGTTAAAACTTAAAATGAACAGAAATTATTTCATATATGAAATGGGCTGTCCCCTCCTCAACGCCTCACTCTACGCTAAAGTTTGACTTTCTCACAACTCTATTTTTTTTTTCAAACAATAAAAAACTTTTGCGTAAAGAGCGAGGCGTTGAGGAGGGGACGGCCCCTTTCATATACGGAATAATTTCTGTTCGTTTTAAGTTTTAACGTCGTTCCTTACTTTCAGGTAAAAAAACTTGTTTTTTTTATACTAGGTCAGGCCTCAAAAAGAATCTAAATGTTCTGATTAATGTTTTGAGTATGATTGGACTTTCTGTAAATGCTTCAAAATGCGAATTTCTGTGTTTTAATATTTCTAATCCCGCTCCTCCTTTACATGTGGATACAATGCTACTCTAGTGTGTCTCAAACTTGAAATGGCTTGAGATTACTTTTTCTGATACACTTTCGACTACATGCTCGTCTCTGGTTGCTAGTGCTCTGCAGTGTAGTCGCATCTTATATGGCCAATTCTCGCCTAATAGAGGGAGGTATAGTCGCCGAGGCTTTCGTAAACTTTATCATAGTTTTTGTTCTCCTACAATTATTTTTCTTTCCGGTTTTCAGCCTCTAATGCGGAATAGATACCGTCTTCAACTAAGGAGAGGCTATTTTATATATTGTAAATTCTTGCTATATTTACCAAGATGGTACAGAAATCACAAGATAGTTTCTCATTTTGGACTTATCGACCCTCTAGTGCTCCTTGACAACATCGCTAAGGATCTTATCCAGATCAGTGATTCAGTGGATACTGTTATGTCATTTATGTTGTGTTTTATTTTCTATTTCCTTGTGGATTATATTATTTTGTTTTTTCGTTTTTTACTCCGCATTCATTTTATAATATTGCGGTTACAAATAAACTTACTTACAAAGATAAAACCACGAAATAAACTTCATATCCAAAGATTCAAGATATCAGCATGGAGAGTACTTTAATGCTTTTGTCCAAAAATAAAAATCGCCAATTCCTCTAAAAAACAATAAATATTTTCTGGAAGATATTTAGACCTTCCAATACAACAATTTTATTGTTTTTCTTTCTGGTTAGGATTTCATCTTACAGGGATTGGTTCAAGTCTTGCACATTATATAATTCGCACAATTGATGGGATGTCTTGCTTTACATGCAGTTTTCTTTTTCTTTTTTTTTCAGATGAAAATGCACTCTAATTCTGTATATTTCTAGTTGGAGTCGCTTGGTTTAAAAATAGTCGTCGACAACAAATTACAGAGGACGTCTTTCAAACAGAAAACCATGGAACACGGACTTTGCACATATATGATGCATCAAGTGATCACTGTGGATTCTATTCCGTTGTTATATATGATGACCAATATCAGTGCTGGACGGATTTCTCCATTAGAGTTACGGGTTAGAATGTTTTATATTGTTAATTCTTTTGCATAGTCTTTTGCAGTTTACGGAATGTTTCTATCAACTGATATGAATTATAAAAACAACAACAAATTGACCCACAGGTCTTTACTTTTTTTGATCAATAAATAACCTCGATCTTGGTGAACCCGATCTTAAGAGCGATGTTGCCAAAGAAAAGTGGTTTAACTTTGGTTGAATTTTTGAGGTGTAATGTTGCAATATTTGCAAACTGAACAAAATTACACTGAAGCTTCCTCAATAAAAAAAAGTAAATGGTTGTTATATTCATGATTGTGAATCCAATATAGCCATAGTAAGTATATACCCAAAGTTTAACCTAGGATTTGCAACATTTTAAATCCCTCTAATTGGCAGATTTGCGTTTTTCTGGGGTGAGAGAGGTGAAATTTCAATCGCGGTTTTTGGCTTGACAGATCCTTAAAATTGAAAGAAAAGAATGCAATTATCGATTAGTAAATCATTTTTCTGAGTCGAAACGAAACAGAAAAGGGGACACGGGTCGTAAATTTCCTCCGTCGTCATTGAAAAAAAAGAAAAAAAAAGAAAAAAGATTCTACTAAAACCTTGCAATTATGCTTCCAGCACGTCCAAATTTTTTGATGTTTTTTACAAGAGTTCTTCGAAATTTCCCTGATTTCGTTAATTTTTTAGCGCTAGTTTCTTAGGAGATTTTGGGAGCTCGCAGAAATCCTAATTTTCTTTCAGGAAAACTCGGGGAAATCTCCAACATTTCTAATATAATGTACGCATTGTTTAAATAATTGACTTACTTGCAAAAGAAAAAAAAAAGTAGACCCAATATTCACAAATAAATAAAGAAGAAAAAACTTTTATTACTTTGCTACGTCAAGATTTTATTTTTTTAATAGACAACACTTGAGCGATAATACAAGCCATTAAGTGTTGCATCCAAAAACATACAGGGTCTGCTGAATAGAAACTTTTGAATTTTTATATAAATTAAGCGACTCCTAGGACACTTCACATGTACAGGACCCCATTCAATTTGGGAAATATATGGACACGACCAGTAATATAGTAGTTTGATTTATATTTTTACCCCAATAACTAATAGTTCGGTTATCTCTTTCAACGTTGTTTTTATATATTTCATCACTCAATTAAATTTTTTTTTCTGGGTCTTCTTCTCTACTGAAAGTGATATTAGACTTAGACAAAAAAAGAAGTGAACCATTTTATTTTGTCATTGAAAACCGGATTTTTTTTGTTTTTTTTTGGGAAATCCGCAACATTTCTAATATAATGTACGCATTGTTTAAATAATTGACTTACTTGCAAAAGAAAAAAAAGTAGACCCAATATTCACAAATAAATAAAGAAGAAAAAACTTTTATTACTTTGCTACGTCAAGATTTTATTTTTTTAATAGGCAACACTTGAGCGATAATACAAGCCATTAAGTGTTGCATCCAAAAACATACTGGGTCCGCTGAATAGAAAATTTTGAATTTTTAGATAAATGACGCGACTCGTAGGACACTTCACATGTACAGGACCCCATTCAATTTGGGAAATATATGGACACGACTAGTAATATAGTCGTTTGATTTATATTTTTACCCCAATAACTAATAGTTCGGTTATCTCTCTCAACGTTGTTTGTATCTATTTCATCACTCAATTAAATGTTTTTTCTGGGTCTTCTTCTCTACTGAAAGTGATATTAGACTTTGACAAAAAAAGAAGTGAACCATTTTAGTTTGTCATTGAAAACCGGATTTTTTTTTGTTTTTTTTGGGAAATCCGCAACATTTCTAATATAATGTACGCATTGTTTAAATAATTGATTTACTTGCAAAAGAAAAAAAAAGTAGACCCAATATTCACAAATAAATAAAGAAGAAAAAACTTTTATTACTTTGCTACGTCAAGATTTTATTTTTTTAATAGGCAACACTTGAGCGATAATACAAGCCATTAAGTGTTGCATCCAAAAACATACAGGGTCTGCTTAATAGAAACTTTTGCATTTTTAGATAAATGAAGCGACTCCTAGGACACTTCACATGTACAGGACCCCATTCAATTTGGGAAATATATGGACACGACCAGTAATATAGTAGTTTGTTTTATATTTTTAACCCAATAAATAATAGTTCGGTTATCTCTCTCAACGTTGTTTGTATCTATTTAATCACTCAATTAAATTTTTTTTTCTTGGTCTTCTTCTCTACTGAAATTGATATTAGACTTAGACAAAAAAAGAAGTGAACCATTTTATTTTGTCATTGAAAACCGGATTTTTTTTGTTTTTTTTTGGGAAATCCGCAACATTTCTAATATAATGTACGCATTGTTTAAATAATTGACTTACTTGCAAAAGAAAAAAAAGTAGACCCAATATTCACAAATAAATAAAGAAGAAAAAACTTTTATTACTTTGCTACGTCAAGATTTTATTTTTTTAATAGGCAACACTTGAGCGATAATACAAGCCATTAAGTGTTGCATCCAAAAACATACAGGGTCCGCTGAATAGAAACTTTTGCATTTTTAGATAAATGAAGCGACTCGTAGGACACTTCACATGTACAGGACCCCATTCAATTTGGGAAATATATGGACACGACTAGTAATATAGTCGTTTGATTTATATTTTTAACCCAAAAAATAATAGTTCGGTTATCTCTCTCAACGTTGTTTGTATATATTTAATCACTCAATTAAATTTTTTTTTCTGGGTCTTCTTCTCTACTGAAAGTGATATTAGACTTAGACAAAAAAAGAAGTGAACCATTTTAGTTTGTCATTGAAAACCGGATTTTTTTTGTTTTTTTTTGGGAAATCCGCAACATTTCTAATATAATGTACGCATTGTTTAAATAATTGACTTACTTGCAAAAGAAAAAAAAGTAGACCCAATATTCACAAATAAATAAAGAAGAAAAAACTTTTATTACTTTGCTACGTCAATATTTTATTTTTTTAATAGGCAACACTTGAGCGATAATACAAGCCATTAAGTGTTGAATCCAAAAAAATACTGGGTCCGCTTAATAGAAATTTTTGCATTTTTATATAAATTAAGCGACTCGTAGGACACTTCACATGTACAGGACCCCATTCAATTTGGGAAATATATGGACACGACTAGTAATATAGTCGTTTGATTTATATTTTTACCCCAATAACTAATAGTTCGGTTATCTCTCTCAACGTTGTTTGTATCTATTTCATCACTCAAATAAATGTTTTTTCTGGGTCTTCTTCTCTACTGAAAGTTATATTAGACTTTGACAAAAAAAGAAGTGAACCATTTTAGTTTGTCATTGAAAACCGGATTTTTTTTTGTTTTTTTTGGGAAATCCGCAACATTTCTAATATAATGTACGCATTGTTTAAATAATTGATTTACTTGCAAAAGAAAAAAAAGTAGACCCAATATTCACAAATAAATAAAGAAGAAAAAACTTTTATTATTTTGCTACGTCAAGATTTTATTTTTTTAATAGACAACACTTGAGCGATAATACAAGCCATTAAGTGTTGCATCCAAAAACATACAGGGTCCGCTGAATAGAAAATTTTGCATTTTCAGATAAATGAAGCGACTCCTAGGACACTTCACATGTACAGGACCCCATTCAATTTGGGAAATATATCGACACGACCAGTAATATCGTTGTTTGATTTATATTTTTATCCCAATAACTAATAGTTCGGTTATCTCTCTCAACGTTGTTTGTATCTATTTCATCACTCAATTAAATGTTTTTTCTGGGTCTTCTTCTCTACTGAAAGTGATATTAGACTTTGACAAAAAAGAAGTGAACCATTTTAGTTTGTCATTGAAAACCGGATTTTTTTTTGTTTAAGTTTCAAATTTAAAGATAGGGTCTGACTTTCTCCAATGCATACTATAAATATAAACATTGCCATACCATGCCGCCACATTGATGCATAGCAATCCTCACCAGATTAAAGAAACACCCAAACATTACCATTTGAATTTTAGAGAACAATCTGCAAGAAAGTTCCCCAATTTATGTTGAATAGTATTATAAAAGTGGGTTAAAGAGTTCCATGAGATGTTTGTTTAAACTTTATGTAAAACTTTACTTTTTCTCGTTGAGGAAAGCACAAGATTAAAACACTAATTATGTATTTGCTGGTCCGGTTTCTATCCGACAGTGCCAAATTAAACGAAGCTCATTATAATCCATTGGGTTTTCAGACTCGATTAAATTTTTTCCCGTTTATGTATCAGTTCCAACCTGGTAATAAAATTGATTTTTGAAGCTTGTTATTTTTTTAAGTGCCTTTAAATTGAGTTTCTTTTAGGGCGACCAATGGCAGCTATTCAACCGAGTCTTAAAGTCTTCACGGACCTTTTTCAAGTTGTTGAGGGCCAAGATGCAATCATTAGAGGAGAAATGTATGGTCATCCGGAACCTCTCCTAACACTGAAGGAAAAACCATTTGAGGATAACACTTCGTTAGGTAATGATAAAAAGACATCATTTGTATATTACTAGGGAGAAAATCGTTCAGGTTAAGAATAACACCTTCAAAGCGCTGTCTTAATTGGTATTAGGGGGTTGTCTTAATTCGCGAACAATGTAAATAGCGATGAAGACCACACTGTCTTTCCATAACAAACGCAACTTGAGAAAATTTCCCTATTGTTTCTAAGTTGTGTTTGTTTGGCGGCAAACAATAGTAATAGAGATCCTTCATTTTTCGGTAATAGTGTGAATAAGACGAACAGTGCTAACAACGTTAAAAATAGAACATTCTTCTATTTTCTTATTCATCTCAGTATTAAAGCGGAATTTCGTTCTCTTCGTGTTCCTTAGAGCTGTAATTTTGTGCACATATTGATTTCTAATGACAATGGACTAATCACTTAAAATCAGCGTAATATCGTCAGTTAATCATCGGATTTGGTTAGCAATATATTTATATTGGGCTTTAAATGCGGCTGCGTTGGCTGTTGATTACCCGTAGCAGTTTCAGAATGACGTCTTCTCTATTTATTTCTAAATCGTCTTCTATGTTCTGGTAAGGAGAGTATTTATGGGGGGGAAATGTGTGGTCTCTTTTATTCGCCTTAAGGATGAATTAAGACAAACGAAATCTGCTCCACACATTTTGTATATAAGCTTTCTAAGGTGTAAAATCCCTATAATTCTTAAGTAGTATTTAGAATCTGGACTCAATCATGGATCGAATCCAAAATTCAACTTTGCTGAACTTCCGCTAAATCATAATTTATGATAAAAAGAGTTTAGGACTTGATCCAAGGGTGAGTCTAGCGTGTGACCGCTGCAGTATTGCACCAATTTCTTAAGAGACACTTTGCTTTATTGGAGTGACTTCTTTTATTCCTAAGACTACTATTAAGAGTCATACACTTTTAGTAACGTTGTTACGGCGAAAGACCGAAAGCTGATGAATGTCGACACACACTGTTCAAAGTCCGGAATAAGAATACTTAACAAATATTTGGGACATACATGAAGTGACTATGTGTTTGTTGGCGTGCACCATGCTGAATGTAAAGCATTTCTGAGATTTATATTCCTGAGATTTTAACCTAATTTCTAACCCATTTCTGAGATTTATAAGCTAATCTAACCTGTCACCATCAAGTCTTGCATAAGACTGACAAAGCTGACCGGTCAACAAACACATAATCGCATGGTGTATATCTGAAATATCCGTTAAATATCCTTATTTAGGAATTTCGCCGGTGAATATCGACATTCATCAGATTTCGGTCTTTCACGGTAACAACGCTGTTTCCTTTGTTGCTTTGTGGTCACTTCAATATAGTTTTTAAGCTGTATATCTTACTGCACAATACCATAACTGGAAGAAAAAAAATGCTTCAGGACCTCTATCTTAAACAGCGTTTAACATGGTTTTATGTACTAGATGGAAAGTGAAGGTCTACTTTACGGCTACGCGCCGTAATTTTTTAAATCTTTCTTATTCTAATTCTCATAGGAAAAAATTTTTCTGGGAAAACCCGAAAAACCTTATTTTGCTCTCTTGTAAAATACTGAAAATGCTAGGTATACCATTTCGTTTTGGACGCGATGATATGAGGCGTACCATCCATAATTACTCATGGAAAAATTGACCTAACCTTTTACTATTTAGGAGGTATTGTATAGTTATTTAACGAAAAACCAACTTTTCAAATTAAACACTGATTTTGTTGCTGACTGAAGAATGTAATTTCCTGATCTAGAGTAATACTTTTTGTACATATTCAGTCATTACCATACTTTAAAATAGCTTTTAATCCCTGGTGGTACCTGGAGTATGAGGAGCATGATTATTCACTTTGTCAAAGTCTTTTTTATTGTGTCTACGTCAGTTTACTGTCTTTGAGGGCTGAAGGCTATCAACGAGTATAATTGTGTCCTTAAAAGGCCATAGAGAACTAAAATTTTTTAAATAGCTACGTGTGACAATTTGTCTCTTTTGTGGCTGTTATATAAGACATACTTATTGACACACTTAACACAGCACTAAGAAGCACTAGAACTTAGCTGTTTACAAGGTACATGAAATTGTACAAACACGAACTACAGTTACTTTATGCTGTTAAATGGACCAGTGAAAAAGGGAACAAAAGAATGCTGATACCACTTTGTGCCGCAGTAAACTGGTTTTAACTTGTTCTGTCTTCTTGTTCGGAGGTGATTTCGGGAGGGGGGGGATGAAAACCTGTGTTTTGAGTTTCTTAGAATGTATTGTCCAAATTTGATTATAAGAATTTTATCTTTTGATCATACCCTTGAAACTATACTTATAGGCCGAGCGCGTTCTTTGACCCTTGATATGTTAATGAGAGGCGTGTCTGTTTGTGTCTGTCAAATGTCTGTTTGGAATTATATAAGTGTGGCGATATGTGACGATAAGTGTTAATTGGAATTTTATACCACGCTAGAAATATTATATGTTGTCACAGACGGTATCTGATTAAATCTTTGATGTTATATTATGTACATTTAAAAAGTATTTTGGTTTTTATTCTGGATCAAGATACTACTGATTGGTTACTTTGACCTTAGGCCAAGATTTGCTTGATTCTTGGTCAATATTTTGTTCCATTTGTTGGTTTGATAACTTTGATTGTCTGGCTAAATAATCAATTTGGTCTTATTGTTATGACTGTTTATTTCATAAATTACTTACTGAATTTAATTGTTATCATAGATCAAGAGACTTCTGGGTCATGGACTGTTATTATTCGTCGTGTTATTGAAAAGAATTCTGGGAAATACATTGTTACTGCTTCTAATCGCCTTGGATCTGTGTCAACATCTTTTGAACTGCAAATTAGAAAGAAAAGTGAACAAGTACCTTCAAAAAGTAAAGTTAATGAATCAGTACCACCTATACCTAAAAAGCGGCTTAAAGTTCCAAGGATGGTCCCTGCTCCACGCCTGAAAAAGAAGGATGCAGAAGAAGAAAGTTCTAATCCCAAGACAATTGAAACACTGTCAGTGCCATCTATAGATTCCGGGAATTTTGCGCAATCATTACGGCCAGGTAAGCTTAACTACTATGCTGTCTTACTAAAAACAAAATAATAATGCATTTTCCTATAAACCCCACCTCTGGGCAAAGAACAGAATAATAAAATCAACCAAAACCAATTACAGGTTAGCTCTATATAGTGGAACTCCTAGTAAGAACCCAGGTAAAAACCAAATAAAAACTCGACCGCCTAAATCCAAAAGCTAATGTTACTAAACATTTAGTCTCTATGGCCTATATTTTAATCGAGTCACATACCATATACAGTGATTTCAAGGGAAGGAGAGGCAAGAAGACACCTGCCCTCTTCCCTAGCTCCTTTTAGCCCCAAATTCATTTTGAAAATACCTATTTTCACTGAAATTGCCTTTTCTGGTATTTTCACTGAAAAACTTGAAACAAACTGTCCCCCTAGATTTTGAAAAATACATTTTTCAAAATCTTAGGGGTAAATTTTTCATGTTTTGATTGTTTTTAATGAAAAACAGAAAAAGCTATTGCTCGAAATCCCCCCCCCCCCGTCCAAATAGCCACCTCTGATCTGGAGATAAGAAATTCGAATTATTTCCAAGTGGTTTCTCAGTTCGAGTTATTTTGACGCTTTGTACGATTTAGCAAAGCAGTATAAACCAATTTAGTGAATTAAATTGGTTAAATTTAATGAATTAAAAAACCTATGTTACTCGAATATTATTGAAGATGCTTATAACTAGCTTATGACTTAAACGCTGGCGTGAATTCACGAAAATGATGGATAAGTTCTGAAGTTTTTGTTTTTTTGTAGTGTGTAGAAATTTTTCAAAATCTTGAGGGCGAGGGGTGACATTTCTGAAGTTTTTCATTTTTTCAATTGTCTTAATAAAAAACAGAAAAAAGCAGTATTAAAATCCCCCTCCCCTAATTTCCACCCCTGGACTCCAAATGAATTAAAAATCCTACAATGACTCACATGAGGTGAAGAGGATTGGAGGTTCAAATTGCTTCTGAGTGAAATAGTTGCCAAGTCTAGTGGTCACCGCTCTTGTTAAGAAAGAAAGGAAGAAACCCTAACCAACATAAAACTGAAGAAGTCTAAAATAAAAGCTAGTGGCGTTGTTTTATCTTGAGCTGTGAATTTTATCCGGTTGAGTTTGGAGTAAATCAAGGCTACGTCCTGTCTCCGACTCTGTTTAACTACTGTATTGATTGGGTGCTTGAAAATGCACTCATCCAGGATGTCAGATTGGACAGAACCTTTCAATTGGAGACATTGAATACGCTGAGGATGTCGGAATCCTCTCGGACCCAGAGAAAGCTCAAGCTGCAGATCGCATTAGCTTGAAAGTCAGTACAGGGAAGACAAAATTTATGGGAATAAATCACACTGATCCTATTTCGCAAACTGTAAATCGACTACAGTTGGAGCAGGTCAACAGCTTCACATACCTTGGCTCCTAGCTTCATAATGATGGATCTCCAGACGCCGATATTCAACAGTGATTGCAGTAAGCACAGAGGGTCTTTGCTTCCCTCAGAAAACCATTGTAACAGGCGTGAAATTAGTGTACGAACTGAAGTTCGAGTCTACCTGGCTTTGGCTCTAACAATCCTTTATGGATACGAAACTTGGTCAGTGAGGCGACTACATGAAAATGTATTGAAGATGTTTGGGCATACATGTCTGCGTAGTATCCTCAGGATAAACCTGAATGATCGCGTATCAAACGTGGATATACGACGCATGTGCGGCATTAAGAGATGTGTTGCCATCACGATCAAGGAGTGTCTTCTGAAATGGTTGGGCCATGTGTTACGGAGGCCAACAGAGTACTTGCTATCCTGAATCCTTCTAGCTGAGCTACTTAGCTCATGGAAGAGACGCCAAGGGGAACAGTGGAAAAACTGGTGGAACTTGGCTAAATCAGACCTTGAACCTTTTGGGGGGTTCAGAAAGTTCGGTCACACATGGCCAACTCAATGCTCCCATATGCAAAGTAGCTGGCAGCGGACTGCACTACAATGTCCAAACAGGTCTCAAAGATCCTTGATGCCGGGCAAAGTGAAAACGCCTGATTCTCGCCACAAGTACAAGTAAGTAAGTACATGAGCTGTTATGAATAATCCATTTGATTCTAGTAGACACCTTTTTGATTTTTCACGATTTTACCCGATATACCAAGTTCACTTGACATACATATTTTTTCCCCAAGAGTGATAATACTGGGAGAAAGGTCGTTTCTTTTTTAATTAGAAAGTGAGATCCTCTCACGACAAGGTGCCGATTTCTGCCAATCTGTGCCTACCTGCAGTAATGTAGAGAGGGTTTGTGTATCCCTGGGAACAATGTTTGTCTGATGAGCCCCTCCCCTTGAAATATTTTAAGAATTAGGTCATCAACAGTAGTTTTAAATTCAACCCTCCCATCAGACGACTTCATTAGGGAGAGATTTTATTCAGGGGTCAGTATTATTTTGAAAGTATTTTTGTATAAAATTTAAAACTTACTGTTAAGAGAGGGGGATATTAATTCTTCAATTAACTTCAATATTTTCAATGAAAATACCTCCCACCTTCTAACAAAGTTATCTTTCAAAATCTTAGAGCGGGGGGAGGGGGGGTGGTAGTAAACAAAGAGCGATAGTCAAATGCCCCTCCCCTGTCCCTAATTGACGCCATTCAATTAATGAAACTTTTATTTTTTTAATATCTATGAAAATATTGATTTTTTTTTTAATTTGCTGATGTGAGGATGGCGCCCTGAGTTGTATTTTTGGAAAGTATAGCTGTATGGAAATTTTGGAAGATAATTGATTTAATTTTGTCTTTCGAGTTAAAGACTAGGTTCAGACAAGTACAAGCTACTAAGGAGTGAGCAGCAGCAGTACAGCAGGGGTGAGCAGTGAAAACAACAATCTTGTCCTCTTTAACGATCAAATAGCGAGGATACTTCCTATTTTATACCATATTTTATGTTACTTTTGTTATCTCTTCTAGTTGTCCCAAATAACTTCTATAAAGCATATAATCTATCTATAATATCCTACTTATTGCATATTTACATCAATTTTTTTCTGAATAGGTTCTATCGCTGAGAGGGAGTACAAGAAGTGGAGTCAAGCTGTACCTATGCCAAACAATCCATATTCAGCGGAGAAGCTACAGCAAAGACTAGAATCAAGATGTGATGCAGCTAGTACAAGGTGAGCTTCAATTATTAAGTTTTAGAGGAAATAAAGGAGGTGCCCTATGCGATCTTTATGGTTGATGGCACTGGTACTTGCTATGGGATCTTATTATAGAGAAGACGACTTATGACACGATTTGACATATTTAGAAAAAGGCACTTAATGAACTCTACTTAAATATTTCTTGCATAATAAGCACCAGAGAAATTTTTGACTCTTGTGTTTAACCAATGTGTAATTTTAAGCACAAATCAAGAAATTCTGTCACCCAGTACACCCTTTCTCCTTCATTTTTTATATCAGTCCGAGAAAGTGTCTTGGTGTAAGTCCTAGTAAGAGTAAACATAGTTTCTGAGCATAAAGCACAAGTTAGCTACCCTAACATGAAGTTGTAAGGTTGAGTAGCTCCATCTCAACCTGGAGTGAGACAGGGACTTTGAATGTCAAGAGGGTCTTAGCTGTACAAAAGACCCTGGTCTTACCTTGATGTTCTACTGCAGCGATTAGAATAGTTTCCTGCAGGTAGCAGCGGTTTTTATCATAGGCAGCACAATAGCGCTGCCTAAGTAAAGAGCGATCTGGGCACAATGTTATTTTTTTTTTTGGTTTTAGACCAGGGCCTTTCGTATCGAAGGAGTTATCGTAGAAAATTCTAAAAGGGCTCATTCGATTGGAAATTGAAAAGGCTAGTGCCCTTTTTAATATTCAAAGGTGATTGAAGGGTGAATAACCCCTTCCCTTGATTTCTTTAAAAAAAAAAACTCCCACGCCCACCATTTCCCCAAACACATACAATCAAAACTATGAGATAGCCATTTCGTTCAACGAAATGGCTATCTCAGGGCAAGGGTTGCAAATTATGCCCTGGGGGAATATAAGGTTTAAAAAGAAAGGGTGATCTTCTAAACTTCAGAGGGGGCTCAATGGATTGTTAATCAGAAGTTTTAGTACCCTTTTTGAGATTCAGAGTGATTGTAGGGTGTATAACCCCCCCCCTCCCGCCCACACACACAAATCTTGTATTTTCCCGAAATGCATCTGATAGAGATTTTGAGATGGCCATTTGTTGTCGTAGAAACTTCGAAAAAGGCTCATTCGATTGGAAATTGAGAGTGCTAGTACTGTTTTTAGTAGTCGAAAGTGATTGGAGGGCGACTAACTCCCCTCCCATACCCACCATTTTTCTATACACATCAAATTAAAATTTTGTAAATACATTCTAAGACCACACTGGATATACATGACGTATGAAACAAAGAGAGGAAAGGATATAATAAATGAAGAAATATAAAATCAACTAGGTGAGAAAACGAGGATTTTGTCAGCCAGTGGCAAAGTAAAATATTTCGACAAGGACGTCCTCCAAGTCGTTCTCAGTGCTAAAAAAAAATAAAAAAATAAACAACAACAAAATCTAACCTTACGAAGTGTACTTGACAAGAGGAAAAAAGAGTATGTTTTCACCGGAAATGTATCCCCCCCCCCATACCCTGATTTAAACAAGAAAAACTTTGTGTAATTTTCATAGAACTCATTTTTTTTAAACAAAGATACAAAGGGAAAGGTAATTTTCAAACTCTAGGAGTCAACTTTACCTTCCAATTGAAATCCTATGCAATTTTTTTGGTAATTTTAGGTTTCTGCCACGATGATGGCAAGAATTGTTCAGATTTTCTGGATATTCTTTGTCAAAAAATTCCCTGCGAATAAGTTAATAATTCTAACTTTATTTTTGGAATAATTTCAAATTTAAAATATGGTCGCTATTTAAATGTGAGGAATATGCCACAATATATTGTTACGCAATTTGTGGTAATACTTTGACTTATCCTGTATCTTTAATTAGACAGTGCTATTTTGCTGCCTATGATTTTGTTTCGGCTTTATGTGGCCCGCTGATATCAATGCTATTTATTAGTGTAAATCCGCGAACCCACAATAAAGTTAATTCAATAAAAAATCGTAGATAATGTTTCAATAGATCTTGTGAATTTAAGGCTTTGCACAAGAGATGAAATCTTACAGAGGCTGAATCTATCCAAAATTACGAACAAAGGAATAACTTGATACCCGGGGCTATTAGAATAGAGCTTGGTTCAATTATGAGATTGAACATCCTGTGCTGGGGTTGGGGGTAGTGGAGGAGGGATATGTACTGCAGCATTAGTGGTGTCTGGTTGAAAAAACCGAGTGTATACGACTTTCACCTTTGCCCACCCGAAAGCTTGTTTATGATATACTACTGTCGTTTGCATCAACTCATTGCTGACAAACTTAGTAAAAACCAAGCACCAGCACTTATATTTATGATTGTTAAATGTGTGTTTATTGTTTACAGTTTATTACGTAATGTTTTCAAATTCACCAAGTAGCGTATTAGTTAAATAGTTAATTTTCTTCATTACCGGTTGAACAGTACCTAATTCAATAGCACCTCCTCTTGCCCCCCTCTTCAGTAAAAATACTGTAGCTACGCCTCTGGTTATGCCCCAGGGGCATGTAAGGTTTTAATGGAAAGGGTGGTCGTTTAAACTTTAGAAGAGGCTCATTTAATTGAAAACATATAGTTCTATTTCCCTTTTAAGAGTCAAACATGACAAAGAGCAACTAGTCCCTCTCCCTGACATCCTCTTTTCCCAAAACACATTTGAAATTGTGAGATAGCCATTGTGTTACCCGTAGTCCAAAAATCATACAAAAATGTCTTTAGGGTGGACACAATCCCCCAGAGCCCATAGGTAAGGGTTGTAGATTATGCCGAGGGCATATAAGGTTTTTATGGAACGGGAAATTGTATAAACGTAAGATCAGAAGAAGCTCATTTGATTGGAAGTCGGAAGTTTTAGTGCCCTTTTTAGGAGTCAAAAGTGAAAGGAGGGACGTCAGCCCCCCAAAACATAGTCCCCAAAACATAACCGATTGGTATTTTAAGATAGCTATGTTTTTCAGCATTGTTGAAAGGTCCAGTAATTACGTCTTTGGAGATATCAACCTCCCACAGTCTCCTAAACAAGGGCTGTAAGTTAGGCAATTCGTTCATTGTTGACACATAGTAAGTCGTATCCCCATGATGGGTTTAGGCAGAGCCCTATCCCTTCGAATGCCAGTCCCGACACTTTTTCTTAGAAACTTCTTCAAGACGCAGGTGCTCTAAGACATGGGTCGGCAACCCGCGGCCCGCAAGACCCTGGCCGCAATGCACCTGACGGACCACATTACTCACCATAACAATACACAACGAAGTGAAAGGGGATGTCATCTAGCATTCTTGCATATAGCATTCTTGAAAAAATCCGTAAGCCTCATCTAACACAGTTAGTTTGATTTTCCACTATCCAATCCAGACCAATTGTTTTGGTATGTTACCATTTTCGTTTTTGAGCAAACCTTTCTCAAAGTTTGGGAAATACACACCAAAAATACTTTTTCTTTGGATTTTCTTTGTTTAATTTTTTCTAGTTCAGTAAAATCTAGCGCTTGGGGTATGAAAGTCATGAAAGACAAATTATCTGGTCACGTTAGGTGATCATCTTGTGGCGAAACATTCAGAAAAAAAAAGCTTGATTTTACAGATAGGTGTCATCTGGTATATAGTGGGATGGGAAAATATGGTTAACACTGGGATATTTCCCAGCATGTACCAGATGAAACCCATCTACAAAATCTAGGGAAACTTTTTTTTTCTAAAAGGTTTAAGTACATTCAGGATGTCAAAGAAGCATAAATACAATATCTCAGGAACAAAATAGGTATTAAGCTTCCACTTTCGGGGAAACTAGAGGAAGAATATTACTAAATCAAAAGGTACAATATATATCCAGATTATCAAAAAGATGTATGTGCAATATCCCAGGAAAAAAAGGTGTACGTTGGAACATTCAGAGCATATTATTAGGGATATTGAACTAAATCAAAAGACTCTATGTCCATCCAAGTTTGTCATAAGGGCATATAAGTTCGGATAAGAAAAACTCCGGTGTCAATACAACCCCCCAGGGCCCGGGGGAAGGCGTTCTAAGTTATGCCCTAAAGTTATGTATGGTTCTTATGAAAGGCATACTCATATAAACTTCATAGAGGGCTCATTTGATTGGAAATCAAAAGTTCTAGTTCACTTTATAAGAGTCAAGAGATTTAAGGGCAACTAGCCCCCCCCCCCCACGGGGGGCCCTTTTCCCCCAAAACCATCCGCTACAAATTCTGAAATTGCCAGTTTTTTTGAAAATTGTTCAACAATTAGATAACAAAAACTCCGGTGTCAACATAGCCCCCCACGACCTTGGGGTAGACGTTGTAAGTTTTGTCCTGGGTGCGTATATGGTTCTTATGAAAAGGGTGCTTGTACAAGCTTCGGGGCCACGGGAAAGGCGTTGTAAGTTATGCCTGGGGGTATATACAGCTTATGTGGAAGGGATAGTCGTATAAACTTCAGAGAGGGCTAATTTGATTGGAAATTGAAAGCTCTAGTTCAGTTTTTAAGAGCCAAAAGAGATCAGAGGGTAACTATCCCCCCACCCTCTTTTCCTCCACATGCATCTGATAAAAGTTTTTGATAGCCATTTTGTTAAAAATAGTTCAAAGGTCAGATAAAAAAACTCCGATGTCGACACAACCACCCAGGGCCCGGGGGCAGGCATTGCAAGTTATGCCCTGGGGGCACATATGGTTCTTATAGAAGGGATGCTCGTGTAAACTTCAGAGAGGGCGGATTTGAATGGAAATTGAAAGTTCTAGTTCAATTTTAAGAGCCAAAAGAGATCGGAGGGCCCCTAGCCCCCACGCCCTTTTTTCCCCATATCCATCCGATACAAATTTTGAGATAGTCATTTTTTAAAATCAGTTCAAAGGTCAGATAACAAAAACTCAGGTGTCGACAAAACCCCCCAGGGCCCAGGGGGCAGGCATTGTAAGCTGTGTCCTGGGGCAGTATATGGTTCTTATGAAAGGGGTGCTTGTTTAAACTTCAGAGAGTGCTCATTTGAATGGAAATTAAAAGTTCTAGTTCATTTTCTCAGAGTAAAAAAGATCGGAGGGCAACTAGGCCCTCCCACCCTTCACGCTTTTGGGTTTATCGGATGGATAAACCCATCCGATAAAAATTTGAGGTGACAATTTTGTTAAAATTAGTTCAAAAATTAGATATTGAAACTCTGGGGTCGATACAACCCCCAGGGCCCAGGGACAGGTGTTGTAAGTTATGCTCTGGGAGTATATGGTTCTTGTAGAAGGTGTTGCTCGTATAAACTTCACAGATGGCTCATTTGATTGAAAATAGAAAGCTCTAGCTTACATTTAAAGAGTCAAAAGAGACCGAAGGGCAATTAGCCCCCCCCCCCCACGCCCTTTTTCTCTAAACCCATCCGATAAAGATTTTGAGATAGCCATTTTGCTAAAAAATGGTTCAAACATCAGATAATAAAAACTCCGAGGTTGACACAAACCCATGTTTTCACTTTGATACTGTTACTTTGATACCAATTTTGATACTTTAATGAACATTTGATTTTATTTTAAGTTCGATTTTGAAACAAGGAATTTTTAAAAACTTGAAACTTTTTTGCAATCAAAAATGAACAAAAATTCATTAAAAAAGACTTTCCGAAAAATAAGTTTTTCAAAGAAAAGTAAAGGCTATTTTAAACTTAAGCTCAGCATATACAAATACCTGTTAAAATTCAAACTCCAAACGACCAGAAATTACTATTAAAGAACAGATGAAACCCAAAACGAACAGAAATTAAATAAACAATCATAGCAAATGTCATACAACAGGTAATAATACAAATTATTAACCCCTATGCCTTCCCAAGGCCAGAACACAATTTGCACTTAACTGAAAAAATATAAAGGTTTTTACTTTTATAAATTTAATAAATCAAATAATATTAACATTTGGATTAATAAATATCAGTATATTTATATTAAACTGACAATGCACATGCATTTTTATTTTTTCAGTAAATTGCAAATTATGTTTTGGCCTTGGGAAGGCATAGTGGTTTTGAGCTCTACTCATGTTAATTTCTTCTCGTTTTGAGTTTGACTCGGTTATTTATTGTAATTTCTGTTCGTTATCGGTTTCCTTTATTTGTCGATGCTGATTTGTGGTAGTTTCACTGGATTATTTGATTTTATTTTTGCTCGTTTTTGGTTTACTAGAGTTCTTTACTTTTCTTTGAAAAGCTTATTTTGTGGAAAAAGTTTTTGAATTAATTTCTGTTTGCTTTATATTGACACAGTCTTTTCAGGAAAAAAGAAAATAAGAGTTTAAATTTTTTCGGTTTTTCAAAACTTTAAAGTTTGGCCTGCTATTTATATGCTGGAGAAAATTTTTCAGCAATTTTTAACAACATACACCCTTCTAAAAATCTGGACCCAAATAGTAGTGTTTAATTTAGTTTCATACCTTCTCTAGTTGACCTGAAATAGAAAACTAGATACCCTTCGTAAAAAAGTATTTTTAATTTCTTTGATAGCTTGGATACACTTACGCTATTTTGATTTGGTGAAATTTTAAAAGCAGAAGTAGCCCCAGTAGAGCAGATTGTTTGAACATAATACCCTCATTCGTTCTTATGATACTGCTGAGATGCCTTATTGGGAATTAGCACTAACACTGTGCATTTTGATTTAATCTTAAGGCAACATTTAATTTTTAAACATAATGGGCAAATGGGAGGGTGGGCGTGGGAGGAGGATTAGTTACCCTCCAATCACTTTCAGCTATTAAAAAGGGCACTAGCCCTTTCTATTTTGAATCGAATGAGCCCTTTTGGAAATTTTTACGACAACTCCTTCGATACGAAGTGCCCTGGTCTGAAAAAAAAAAAAATACATTGTACCCACATCGCTCTTTACTATAAAAATGTCAAGCCTTCCAATCACTTTCGACTATGAATAAGGGCACTAGCCCTTTCAATTTCCAATCGAATGAGCCCTTTTTGAGTCTCTACGTCAACGCTTTCTATAAACACCATATATGCCCGAGGGCATAAATTACAACCCTTGCCCTGAGGGCTGTGAGGAGCTTGTCATCCTTAAAGCCTAATTTCCATAACTTCCAACCATGTTCAACCAAATGGAAGTCACAAAATTTTAATTTGATATGTTTGGGGAAATGGTGGGCGTGAGAGGGGCATTATTTGTTCTATAATCACTTTCAACTATTAAACAAGGCACTAGCCTTTAAAATTTCCAATCGAATGATCCCTTTTGAAGTTTCTAAGACAAAGCTTTCTAAAAAAAACTTATATGCTCTCAGGTCATAACTTACAACTCTTGCCCTGAGGGCTGGGGTGTCATCCTCAAAGACCTTATTTACAGAACTTTCAACTACGTTGAGCAAAATTACTAACTCAAAATTTTGATTGGATATGTTTGGGGAAATGGTTGGCGTGGGAGGGGGGTCAGTTGCCCTTCAATCACTTCCGACTATTAAAAAGGCACCAGTCCTTTCAATTTCCAATAGAATGAGCCTTTTTTGAAGTTTCTGCGGCAACGCTTTCTGTAAAAACCTTATATGCCCCCTGGGCATAACTTGCAACCCTTGCCTTCAAGGCTGTGAGGGGGTTGTCATCCTCAAAGACCTAATTTCCAGAACTTTGAACTACATTGAACAAAATGGCTATCTCAAAATTTTGATTGGATGTGTTTGGGGAAATGGTGGGCATGAGAGAGGGGTTAGTTTCCCTTCAATAATTTTCGACTATTAAAAAGGGCACTACCCCTTTCAATTTCCAGCTGAATGAGCTCTTTTTGAAGTTTCTATGACAACGCATTCTATAAAATACTTATATGCCCCAGGGCAAAACTTACAACCCTTGCCCTGAGGGCTGTGGGGGGAGTTTCATCCTCAAAGACACAATTTCCTGATATTTCAACTGCGTTGAACAAAATGGCTATCTCAATATTGTGATTGGATGTGTTTGGGGAAATGATGGGCGTGAGAGGGGGTTACTTGCCCTCCATTCACTTTCGACTATTAAAAAGGGCATTAGCCCTTTCAATTTCCAATCGAATGAGCCCTAATTGAAGTTTCTACGACAACGCTTTCTATAAAAGAAACGTATGTGCCCCCAGGGAATAACTTACAATCCTCACCCTGAGGGCTATAGGGGGAGTGTCATCCTCAAAAACATAATTTCCGGACTTTTAAGTACTTTGAACAAAATGGCTATCTCAAAATATTGATTGGATGTTTTTGGGGAAATGGTGGGTGTGAGAGGGGTGTTAGTTATCTTCCAATCACTTACTTCTATTAAAAAGGGCACTAGCCCTTTCAATTTCGAATCGAAAGAGCCCTTTTTGTAGTTTCTACGACAACGCTTTCTACAAAAAACCTTATATGCCCCAGGGCACAACTTACAACCCTTACCCTGAGGGCTCTGGGGGGAGTTCAATTCTCAAAGACATAATTTCAGGACTTTTTAACTACTTCAAACAAAATGGCTAGCTCAAAATTTTGATCGGATGTGTTAAGGGAAATGGTGGGTGTGAGAGGTATGTTATCTTGTAATCACTTTTGACTATTAAAAAGGGCATAAGCCTTTCTAATTTCCAATCGCATGAGTCCTTCTTGACGTTTCTACAACACCGCTATCTATAAAAACCTAATATGCCCCCAGGGCATAACTTAAACCTTTGTCCTGAGGGCTTTGAGGACGTTATCATCCTCAAAGACCTAATTTCTAAAATCTTTGACTTCGTTTTACAAAATGGCTATCTAAAATTTTGATTGGATGTGTTTGAGGTAAAGGTCGGCGTGAGAGGGGGTTAGTTGCCCTCCAATCGCTTTTGACTATTAAAAAGCACTGGCCGTTTGAATTTCCAATGGAATGAGCCCTTTTTCAAGTTTCTAGGACAAAATCTGGACTCAAATAGTAGTGTTTAATTTATTTTCATACCTTCTCTAGTTGACCTGAAATAGAAAACTTGATACCATTCGTAAAAAAGTCTGTTTAATTTCTTTGATAGCTTGAATAGCCTACACTTACGCTATTATGATTTGGTGAAATTTTAAGAGCAGAAGTAGCCCCAGTAGAGCAAAAAGTTTGAACATAATACCCTCAGTCGTTCTTATGATACTTCTGAGATGCCTTATTGGGAATTAGCACTAACACTGTACATTTTGATTTAATCTTAAGGCAACATTTAATTTTAAAAAATAATGGGAAAATGGGTGGGTGGGTGTGGGAGGGGGATTAGTTACCCTCCAATCACTTTCAACTATTAAAAAGGGGGCTAGCCCTTTCTATTTTCAATCGAATGAGCCCTTTTCGAAGTCTCTTCGACAACTCCTTCGATACGAAGTGCTCTGGTCCAAAAAAAAAAAAACATTGTACCCACATCGCTCTTTACTACAAAAATGCCAAGCCTTCCAATCACTTTCGACTATCAAAAAGGGCATCATCCCTTTCAATTTCCAATTGAGTGAGCCCTTTTTGAGTTTCTACGTCAACGCTTTCTATCAACACCATATATGCCCCCAGGGCATAAATTACAATCCTTGCCCTCAGGGTTGTGAGAGGGTTGTCATCCTCAAAGACCTAGTTTCCAGAACTTTCAACTACGTGAAAAAAGGGCTATCTCAAAATTTTGATTGGATGTGCTTGGAGAAAATATGGGCGTGAGGGGGGTTAGTTGACCACCAATGACTTTCGACTATTAAAAAGGGCACTAGTTCTTTGAATTTCCAATCGAATGAGCCTTTTTTGAAGCTTCTACGACAACTCTTTCTGTAAAAATCTTATATGCCCCCAGGGTATAATTTACAACCCATGTCCTGGGTGCTGTGGGGGAGTGTCGTCCTCAAAAACATAATTCCTATCTGGAAATTAACTATGCTGAACAAAATGGCTATCTCAAAATTTTAATTGGATGTGTTTGGAGAAATGGTAGGCGTGGAAGGAGTGGTATATGCCTTCCAATCACTTTCGACTATTAAAAAGGGCACTAGCCATTCCAATTTCCAATCAAATAAGCCCTTTTCGAAGTTTCTATGACAACTCCTTCGATACGAAGTGCCCTGGTATGGAAAAATAAATAATTAATTGGGCCAACATCGTTCTTTACCTAGGCAGCGTGATTGCGCTGCCTATGATAAAGTTATTTTAGTGGGGAAAAGCTTGAAAAGCCCTTAGGTGTGATAAGGTGCGCCAGAGGGTCTCAATGGACTGGTAGATTGTGTCACGTTGGCCTCAATTGACATGAGTCATCAGAAGAAATGTTATTGGGGATTTTTCAGTAAGTTTAAACGATCAATTCTAGCGTAAACGGATATTTTACTGGAAAATGTCTAAAAAATTCCATCTTTGTGATAAAGCTTGCCAGAGGGTACTTTATGTCAGCCATTGAGTGTCAGAGGCTGGAAATCGTCAGAGGCATGGAACATCGCAATCTAACAATGGCTGTCCAAATAAAAAAAAACAATGGTCATCTTTAGTTTATAAAATTATTTTTGCGAGGAAAAGGTTGAAAAACTTTAGGTGTGATAATGTGCTCCAGAGGGGTGCCGTTTCCCAGCCAGAGATTACCACGGAGGCAGCCGCATACAAAATCTTGGAATCGGCGGAACTTGGACTGGAATTGGCGGAGTCGGAATTGTGGAATCGGAGGCCAGAAGTGGGAATCCGGAACTGACACAACCGGAGCTAGATTTGGAATTGGGATTGCAGCGGGTATAGTTGGAACTAGAATCGGTTCAACCGGGGTGGAAGCCAGCAGAATCGGAAGTGGAACCGTTGTAACCGGGGGTCAGAAGTGAGGGAAGCGGAATTAGATATCACCCTATTAAAAAAATGTATTAGAAATGACGAGGGGTGCCAGAGGGCCAGTCATAGTGCGGTACGGTGGCATTAAACGACAAGGTTTATCACGGAGGGTTGACTTGCAAAAACAAGAACTAATGGATTTAATGCATGATTTTTAACAAGAAAATACCTGGAAAATGTCTGAGGAATGATGAGGGTTGCCAGAGGGTCAGTCATAATGTGGCACGGTGGTTTGAATTGGTATGGTGTATCACGTTGGGACTGGCTTGTGAAAACACGATCGAATGGATTTAAAGCATACTTTTTAACAAGAAAATACCTGAAAAATGACTTTGGAACGATGCGGGTGTCATAGGGTGTCTTGTGCCATCCATAGTTTGGCACGGTGACGTGAACTGCCCTGGATTAACACCTTGTACAGCTTAAAGTTAAAGTGGGAAAATTTTTGCCACTTAAAAATTCAGAAAAATTCTTAAAAGAATTTTTCGGTGGAGTGGGATTGAAATCTTACATCCAGTCAAAGAAACCGGGGCATTTTCATTGAAACCTCTCAAAATATCTCCTAATGTGGCTTAAATCTGTATCTAACGAGATTGCGCGAAATACGAAGAAAAATATTATTCAAATGTGCGCTTGTCAATTAGGAATGGGTAGCCTTGGCTCAAAGAAACGAGGGATTTTCATTTAGACCGATCAGAAATATCTCTTTGTTTGGTTTAAATTTACCTCTAATAACAACCCTCCCCCCTGAAATTGGTTTCTAGGGTTCCCATCTTTCTTTAAATCATGCTTCTTTTTGTTTATATTTCATCCTAAATCAGGTTTTTCACTTTGTGTTTTTCTCTTTGTTGAGGTTCAATTGCTTTTTTCTGTGATTTCATGATTTTATAAAGCGATGCTTAGCAATCAGGAATGCATAGTTTTGGCTTAAAGAAACGTGGTATTTTTTATTAAAATCTCTCAGAAATATGTCTTAGTATGGTTTAAATTTACCTCTAATGACAGCCCTCCCCCTGGAATTGGTTGCTAGGGTTCCCATCTTTCTTTGATTTACGCTTTTTTGTTTATGTTTTATCGTGTAACAGCTTTTTTCACATTTTGTTTTTCCGTTTGTTGAGTTTAAACTGCTTTTTTTCTGCGATTTTGTGATTTATAATACTTGTGATGCTTAGCAATCAGGAATGCATAGTCTTACATAGTCTCAAAGAAACGAGGCATTTTCAGTAAAACCTCTTTATTAAACCTTTTAATTCATGCTTCTTTTCGTTTAAATTTTATCCTTTATAAGCTTTTTTCACGGTTTGTTTTTCCGTTTGTTGAGTTTTAATTGCTTTTTTCTGTGATTTCATAATTTTATAACTTTTTTTTTATTAACAAACTTGTGTGTACAATCAAAGTCATCATTCTTTAGATTTCTAGTTGGAGGACGAAGCTTCAACGTAGGATCGTTTACGCAGGGAAATATTTAAAACTAATATTATTTAACATTTTATTGACTCAATTCCTAACTTAACATGTCTAGGTCATGTTAGAAAATTAATAACGCTTTAACAGGCAGGTGCGCTTAATAAATCAAAAAATCAATAGCATTGGCGTGCTTGCGTGCTCTCATATGGAAAGGGTTGAAAACTTGCGATCCATTTAATCATTCTAGAAACGTGCGATCCATTTAATCATCCTATTGAAAAGCGACTTCAAGAAAAATGTCTTTAAAAACGTCTTGAAATGTCTTGAAACGTGTTGAAAATGTCTTGAAGAAAAATGACTTAGAAAATGTCATGAAATATCTTGAAAAACGTGTTGAAGAAAAATGTCTTAAAATACGTCTTTAAATGTCTTGAAGCATCTTGAAAACGTCTCGAAGAAAAATATTAAAAAAAAATTTTTTAAATGTCTTGAAAAGTCTTGAAGAAAATGTCTTTAAAATGTCTTGGAATGTTTTGAAAAAGTGCCTTGAAGAAAACTGTCTTAAAAAACGTCTTGAAATGTCTTAAAACGTCTTGAAGGATGTCTTAAAGAAAAGGGTCTTAAAGAACGTCTTTAAATGTCTTGATGAAAACATTCCCTGTTATATAACATTCAAAGAATTCATTTGCATAAGTAAAGAAAGCTTATTACGTAACAAGCAGTTGCATCTCTTAGAGCACCTGCGTCTTTAAGAAGTTTCTAAAAAAGTGTCAGGATTTAGATTCGAAGGGATAGGACTCTGCCTAAGCTCATCCTGGGGATACTACTATAGTATATATTATTGAGAAAGGTATGCATGTTTGAACTTTTCTTTCTAAGAAGACGAAGGGTATTCAGGTGAGCCTTTCAGAGAATGTTGAGTGTTGAACTAAATCAAAACACGTTATTTGTATACGAAATGTCAAAAGGGGGTAATGCAGGAGTGACTGAGTATATTAATTATGAACATTCAGGAAATAATAAGGGAGATAATCAAAAAGGCAATATTTGCATGCTACCAATACTACTACAACTACCACACTACTCCATATACAGGATTAAGGGGAAATTTGAACTAAACCAAAAGACGATATGTCCATGCACATTGGCAAAACAGGGCATCTTGAGAATTGATTCGGGTATTAAGTTTGAGCTTTAAGAGAATACTTCAAGGGGAAAATCATTTCACCAAAAGGTAATATGTTCACATTATTGCTAATACTACTGCTACTGCTACAATTACTGCTACTACTTCTATTGCAACCACTTGTAGGGCTAAGAGCATTGAGATGACAATTTAAAAATGTATATGAACATAAAGGTTATCAAAAGGACATATCAGCTATGTCATAGCAATGGCTAATTGTATTAAGTTGAAACTTCCAGGACTTGATGAGAGGGATGATCAACTGATCAAAAGGCAAGGAAATAGTTGAATACTACTACTGCTAGTAATACTATCGCTATTCAAAACTATTACTAGTTGTGTCATTGCTACTACTGTGACTACTATTACAACTATGTCTAAGAGTATGTAAGTAAAATTTTCAAGAAATTTTTAAGAGTGAAGATGAGCTGAACGAGAATACGCCCTCTGTACGTACGATGTCAAAAGATTGTAACGGCAATATCTTACGAACAGTTTGGTGTGGAAAGTTGAAACTAACAGGGTTTGTTGTGGGGGATGTTGAACTAACCAAAAGAAAATATGTACATCCTAATGCTACTGCTTCTACTTATACTACTACTACCGTTACTATTCTTCTACTTCTATTGCTACTACTGGCACTAAAGCTTAGGCTACAACAATTAATTCTACTGCTACTACTACTGCTATTGTTATTAAAACTAAGGATATTAAGGCGAAAATTTTGGGATTTCTAGAAACTGTACGGAACTAAATCGAAACACACTATTCCCCCACAGGTTGTCAAGCGGACGAATCAGATATGCCTCAGGAATGGTTGCTGGTATGTATTAATCTGAAACTTTTAGCGTGTGTTGAAGGGGATGCTGAAGAAACCAAAGGTGCTACACGCATACTGCTAATGATGCTGTTATAATTATTGCTACTGCGCAAGCTAAGGGTATTAAGGTGAAGCTTTTAAGGAATATTTTGGGCGGATGCTGAACTAATCGAAACAAACTATGAGCATATAGACTTTCAAAAAGTTGAAAAAGCAATATCTGAAGAACAACTTGTATTATCAAGTTAAACTTTTAAGGGTAAGTTGTGGGGGATTTTGCTCTAGCCAGAAGGCACTATATGTATACTTTTAATACTACCACTACAGTTAATGTACTAATGATGCTAAGGTTATTAAGATGAAACTTTTAGGGAACGTTTCAATTAAAGGAAAAAAAATGTATGCATCAGGTTTTCAAAAGGGCATATAAGCAATATCATAGGCACCACTCTATAATAGGTAGAAATATCATTGAAACTTTTAAAGGAGCTAATTCAATTCAAAATTAAAAGCTCTGGTGCCCTTTTTAAGGGTAACAAGAGATTGGAGAGCAAGCAGCCCTTTTCTCAAGCCCATTCATTTTCCAAACGCATCCAGTGAAATTTTTTAGACAGGCATTTTGTTCAGCATAGTAGAACGGTCCAGCAACTATGTCTTTAGAGATATTAAGCATGTCAACCCCCTACAATCATGCTATTGGCCCATTATGCTTTAAAACTAAATGTTGTTTTAAAATAAATCTAAAGGCATTATGTTTATGATTGCCAGTAAGACACCTATTTAAATAAATAAAAAGAGTATAAGTGTATCCAGTTTGTTAAAGAGCATAGATAGAATCTATTTGGGAATGGTATTAAGTATTATTTTTCAGGTCCATTTCAGAAGCTATAAAATTAAACTAAAAAATTCTGTTTGTATTAGGATTAAAAATTGCTGAAAAAGTTTCTCCAACATACAAATAGCAATCCATACTATGGATTCTAATAGAAAAAACTGAAAATATGTAAAATATTAATGTCAATAAAAAACGAACAGGAATTAATTTAAAAAACTTTTTCCACAAAACAAGTTGCACTTTACGCAATTTGTACTTTACTGAAAATAAAATACGTTTGAAATGTTTTTACTTTTCCTACTTTGATAAATAAAAAATTATCAAAAACTTGAGCAAATTTTGTTCTGGTCTTGAGCAGGCATGGGGGTTATCAGCCCTAATCATGATAATTTTTGCTCGTTTTGAGCTTGACTCGGGTATTTATTGTAATTTCTGTTCGTTTTGAGTTTCATTTATTTATTGATTGTGATTTGTGGTATTTTTACGTTTGGAAGATTATGACTTGAATTTTGCTCATTCTTGGTTTAATGGAGCTCTTTAGTTTTCTTTGAAAAATTGTTTTATGGGAAATGTTTTTTAACATTTTTATTAATGGTTTAAAAAATGGCATTAAAAAGACCATAAAGTAGCTTGAGAAGAATAGTGGTTTCCCCATTTTTTTAAAGGTTTGATATGTTGATGTTATTTTTCATCATACTTACTCCTACTAAAGATTGAACACGGTTTAAAAAATCGAAAGAGAAATCTAATGAAACGGTAGTTCACAAATTTCTCTGCTATAGTAGAAGGCCACTAAGTGTTAGCGTATTTTCAGGAAATCGGCAATTTTTACTTTTTCGAATATCGTCTAAGGGCTTTGGAATGCTTCTCTATTTTAGGGCTATGAAATGCTTCTCTATTTTAGGGCTACGAAATGGGTCTCTATTTTAGGGCTATGAAATTCTTCTCTATTTTAGGGCTACGAAATGGGTCTCTATTTTAGGGCTATGAAATGCTTCTCTATTTCAGGGCTATGAAATGGGTCTCTGTTTCCTGGTGTGTTGCCAATTTGCTAGACTTCTACAAGTTTTTGTTAGCCAATCTGATAAAATCTGCAAGTTTTATTTTTTAGATTTTATGTTGGGCCCAAACAACCACATTTGGAATCAAATGACGACCATCAGTGTGACTGGTTAGAATCTTATAGAAGAGATTACATTATCATTGGAAATAGCAAAGAAAAGAGAAAATCGGAATGTCAGGTATTGCTTGTAGCTTCACCGTAGTTGTAAACTGTTAAAAATTGCATGCGAATTTAACTAAGCAGTTTCATTGACAATGTACTTCTGTCAGATTTTAGAGTGAAAAATATGGTAAAAGTTGTTATTTGAGCTGTTCAGAAGACAAATTCGTCGAATCCAACGTCAAGGCCAAATTTTTAGGTAAGAATTATAGCAAATATACGTAATTTATTTTAACTTTCCAGATGTTAGGGAAATTTTTCAAAAATAAGGAATAATAACCCAGAAGTGTTGGTCATTCAATTATAATTTTTTCTCGGAGGCAACTTGGCTAATTTTCATTAATACCCCTTTGACTAACATTTAGTTAAAAGAAATTCTCCGTACTCAAATATGTATGTAAGTAAAAACTATGAACAAAACCTGGTCCCTTTTCCACCTAATGATTGGCGATTTAATTGAAACTAGCATCACATCCTCTGTGATTTGTCGATGCTGGCCATCACCAGTTCGTTTTCTGACCAGGGTTGCCACCGAGGTTACGTTCGTACGGTTTTTGGTACGTTTTGAATGAAATTGTACTAATGATTGGACTGATAACACCTTTTATCTATGTGCGATCGTTTAGTCATTGGTATTGGCTTTTATGACGGTTTAGAATAATTTCTGTTAATTTGTGTTGAGCAATCTATTTTTTTCAAACCTGAAACAAAATTATACGCAACAATTTTTTTTAAAAGTAGCAAATGAACAATATTTTTTAATTTCGCAATCATTTAATGTTACAAAGAAATAAATCAATTATTAGGATGAGAAAATACCCACTTCACTTACCCGCATAGTAACTTAAGATAACATTCTCTTTCATTAGCTTAATATGGTCTTTTTTAGACTGAATATACTCATTTATTAAACACCTCTACTTAATTTGTACTCAGATTAAATTTTTTCTGGGTCCTAGATAAGTTAGTATAATTCTTATGTTTGAAGAATCTCTTCTATAGTTTTACTTATAAGGTTGTTAATAAATTATTTATGAAAATATAAAAGAGACGAACCAAATTTGATATATATCTTTTATCATTGTTGGTTACACATTAGTACAGATGATATATGTATTATTCTTTCCATAACAACCTCATCCCCCCTTTCTGATTGGTTTGACATAATATCAGGCTATATACAAAAGTTGATTTTTTTATATGGGATTATGAACAGCTGGTATTGACAAAATATATGAAACGGTAAAAATGAGCCATTTTTTGGTTATATCTAAGCATTGAGGTAGGTTATTTGAGCCTGAATTTTCGATTTTATGCTAAAATTTTTCAAAATATCATGGCCACTTTTTTTAAATTATACCCCCCCCTCCCACTCTGTGTTAGTAAATCTTGATCATACGAACGCCCTTTTTACTGAGTGTATAACCGTGTTTGTAATTTATGTCTCTGGAAAGTTTTCGTGTTAATTAAAAATATCACATTAATTTTTTTTGGGGTTGATTTTTTTTTAATATTCTCATATTGATGTATCACGGCAAATTAGGGGGGGGGGTGTTTTGTAATACAATGTGCACAAAAATTTTTTCAAATTAAAAAAAAATAAAAAAAATGGTAAATATTTTGTTGTAAAAAATTAGAAAAAAGACCATTCACCTACAAAACAACTTTTATTCATTAATATAACAACTAGACTACGGAACATTTTTAGGAAGAAGATAACAGTATGGTATTTGTAGTAAGTATTCTTAGCGTACAATAGCAAAGTGATACCACAACGGTAATAACATAGCCTGAGGCTGTGTTAACTTATGTTGTAATCTTATATGAGATATTATATTTTTTTTTAATTTGAAAATATTAAATATAAGTGAAATGTGGGTAAAAAAGTCAAGGTTGTGGATAGTTCTGATTCATTTTTTGGATTATTGATAACAAAAATCTTCATTTACCTTATATATCAAACTTTACGATGACAATATGTTTATTTCTTTAAACCCAGTGACGTTTTTAAACGCGGTTTTTTAACTCGTAAGCGCTTATTGAGAAAAAAAATTATATACTGTTTTGTTCATTTTGAAAATGGGTTTAATTTTTTTTTTTTTATTGTTTGACCTCCTCTCCCATAAGTTCTTTGTACGGACTTGTACGGACTTTGTACGGACTTTGTACGGACTGTCTGGACTTGTGAGACCCATCAAAACAGATTGAGTGTAAAATTATTTGTTTGTAAGTTTCTGAAACAGAATATAATTAAAAAGCATACTTTAAAATAATTGTTGATATGCTTGGTTTTGATTACTTAACCGATTTCTAAAGATTTGTTTAGATATAATAAAAACAAAACAAAAACTGTTTTAATCTACCAATAGATGATCTTTCGGTGTTGTCGCGGGAAATTTTGAAAATCTAGGAGGTGAGGCTGAGATCACGAAAATATGAAATATAAGACGGGAAAGGAGCTATTAAAATGATTGTTTTTGTATTTTTAAGAATCTATATTTTTTAAGAAATTTTTTATTGAAATTTAACAATAAATAAAAAAAAAACCTAGTTGTTTTTCTTATTTTCTTCAAAACTCTAAGCTATAACGTGTTTATTGATTTGCCTTTTATTTTCTACCCATTAATCAACCAATTTTTTTTAAAAACACAAACAAGTGCAATGAAACAAACAACACCCCCGCTACCCCACTCCGGAGTCGGGGGATATATCCCCGCCTCGGTGGGGGGGGGGGGTCTGGCGTGGGTGAAGGTAAAAGATAAGCAGGATTTTTAATTTTATTATGTAAAAAAAAAATTAAAATTATAAATGCAACGAATGTCCCCTCTCCCCTTTAAGTACCGCTCTTGATAGCGAAATTAAGGCACCCTTCCTTGAAAAGAGACTTTTCTATCAAAAGTTACGAAAAAGTTACGTTTTTAAGAGTTGGACGTTACGACATTTTTTCGTCTGGCGGTAACCCTGTTTCTGACTTGATAGATGTGCCTTCATGTCTTATGGATCTAATCAATTTGGTATCTCGAAAACTTCAGTAGCTCATTGTAAGAAATAAGTCAGCCACTTGAGTTTGCCATTATCTTTCATCACAATCTGTCAATATTTAGCTGTCTTTCTATGTTGATACCGTGCTTACATTTGTCACAATATGTACAGTAGAGATTAATATCCCCTTCCCCCCAAAAAACTCAAATAACATCAAAAAAATTTCATCGTCCAACACTGAATAATTTTCTTTTTTAAGCCAATTTGATTATGCCGACCTTTCCCTTGCGGTGGCTGTTTTCGGCCCAAGATGAAATGTATTTTGCGTTCTTTATTGTGCATGGTACTTCGCTCTGGCTTGATTTTTGGCGGGTAATGGGCGATTCAGCATTTTCTTTTTCAATGTGTGTACGTGTACGTTTTTTTTTTTAAGAACTAAACTAAAGAACTAAAACTAGAACTAACAGTTCTAAGTGCCCTTTTTAAAAATCGAAAGGGATTGGAGGACAACCAGATCCCCTCCCATGCCCTTTCTTGCTACTATCCCACCAAAGAAACCCTATCAAAGCTATGAGGCAGCTATTTTGTCTAGCATAGCCTAGTTGAAAGGTCGAATAAATATATCTGTAGGGATGAAATGACCCCCCCCCCAAGCCCTTGAGGCAAGGCCTGTAAGTTATGCAATTAGCCTATTATTTTCATATAGGTTTCTTTTTGTTGGAAAAGGGAGTATGTTTGATCCTGGGTGTCCAAAGGGGCTAAGGGTATTAAGGTAAAGTGTTCAGGGAATATTGAGGGGAAAGTTGAACTAAATCAAAACACGCTATGTGCATCCAGGCTGTCAAAAGAGCCTATCAGCAATGTCTCAGGAGCGGCTTAGGATATTAAGTTAAAACTCTCAGGGTATGTTGAGCTGACCCAAAGGCACTATGTACATACTACTATTACTACAACAAATACTAATCATACTACTGCGACTACAACTGCTAAGGCTAGGGGAATCAAGGTGAAACTTTCAGGGGATTTTCATTTAAATTAAACCAAACTATGTGCATGCAGGTTGTCGAAAGGCCGTATCAGCAGTACCTCAGGAACAACTTACAGTTTTAAGTTGAAACTTTCAGGGTGTCCATAGGGGGATGATGAACCCTCCAAAAGTTACTATATAAACAGTACTATTACTTCTACTGCCAATACTATTGCTACCAAGCCTAAGTAGTAGTATTGAGGCTACTACTAAGCTTAAGGTATTGAGGTGCAACTTTCAGGGAATATCAAGGGACATGTTGAACTAAATCAAAACACACTAAATACATGAAGGGTGTCAGACAGGCGTATCAGCCTTATCTCAGCAACCACTTAGAGCAGTGATTCTCAAACTGTGGTACGCGTATCCCATGGGGGAACGCAAAAATTTTTAGGGGGTACATGGCCGACCAACAAAAACAATAAAATAACCCTTTAACTCTACGACTGGCAAAGTTATCAGAATTGTCCCTTTCTGACTCTCATTTGGTTTCGGGAGGGGAATGTTGACGTAAGCACGCCACTAAGGCTTAGTCATCCGAGTGGATGTGTAGGCCGGCCAGTCTCTCGTGTCACTGCACTGCAGTAGTATTGCCTGTTATTACAAGCTCACTCTCAGTATTGTGTTATTTTTGTGGTGTGTTGTGTTATTATGCGGAAACTCAATCCTGTTCAAACAGTACGTCAGTGTATTGATTCAGGTACGTAAGTGATTTTTACAATGAAAATTTACATTGCATAAATGGCTCCTAAAGAAAAGGCCGTATGAAAATCTGAATCAAAGTTCTGGGCCATCAACTTCACAAAGTGAAAGTAATTCTGAACGTCTTATTACTAATGAGCAGCCCAAGGAAAAAATAAAAAATAACCCGAAAAACTGACAAATGAATCTGAAAGTAAAAAATAGAAAATATGACGATTTGTACTTAAAATTAGGTTTCACTTCGACTGGAAGCTGAGACGAGCCTAATCCCCAATGTGTTGCTTGTTCTAAAATTTTATAAACAACTCTGTGAAACATTTTCTCTTAAAACGCCATTTTAAAAGCAAACATAAGAATTTAGTAAAAAAGGAGTTACAGTATTTTGAATATCTTTTGAACGATCTTAAAAGTAGGAAAAACACAGTAAAACAGTTTTCTGGTGCAGAACAGAATGAAAGTGCTGTAAAAGCTTCTTACAAAATTAGTCATTTGATTGTGAAGGCTGGTAAAAACCATACTATTGGTGAAAACTTAATCCTCCTTGCCACAGCGGAAATTGCTTCTTGCATGTTTGGAGAGAAAGAGGCAAAAAAAGTTAAAAACAATTCCATTATCACATGGTACAGTTTCAAGGAGAGTTAGTGATATGGCGTAGGACATAAAAGAATAACTTTTTGGAGCCAATTGAGGTAGTCCTTGCTTTGATATACAACTCGATGAAACCACGGATGTCGTTGGCATAGCACAACTAATCGTTTTTGTATGTGGTTTATCAAAATGAAGTAATTGAAGATATTTTGTTTTGTAAAACACTTATAACATCGAAAAAAGGTGAAGACATTTCAAGTTTTTAGATTCTTTTTTTTTTCCGGAAACCAGCTCGAGTGGAAAAACTGTGTGTTGGTATGTAAAGAAGGTGTTAAGGCTATGAACCGTCACATCACGGGGCTTGTAGGTCATGTTAACAAGGTTTCAACTGAGTGTAAAGTTCACTCATTGTATACTTCAACGAGAGGCTTTGGTGGCTAAGAACCTCCCTGATAAAATTGTGAACTTCTTAAAAACTAGGCCTCAAAAATCTCGTTACTTTAAAATGTTATGCCAAGAATGGGGAGCCTCCTTGATAACTTATTGCTACACACTGAGGTACGGTGGCTTTCTTGGGGAAATGTCGTGTCCCGTGTATTTGAACTCCAAAAAGAATTACATCTTCTGTATTACTGATTCTCATTGGCTTTTGAAGCTTGCTTATTTTAAGTGATATTAAAAAAAAAAATAAACATCTGGAATTTATCCATGCAGTCCAGTGTTTCTGTCATTTCTGACATTTCAATGGTAAAAAATATCACTCGCTAAGAAAAACAAACAGAAAATAACAACTACGAGCCGTTTGAAAGATTACATCCATTTTTGCAAGATAATGAGAAAAACATATCTAATTTTACTGAACTCAAGACTCAAATGAGCCAGCATTTGAATGCATTGAAGATCCGCATAAGAGAGTACTTTCCACCCTTGGAGAAACAGTTAGACAGGGTACGCTGCCCCTTTAATGCTGATGCTATGGACACTAACCTAACTACCTTTCATAAGGAGAAACTCATTGAAGTCTCATGTAATCCCATGCGAAAAATAAATATTTGACTGTTGTTACTACATTGTTATATTTCTGGATCGGTGTTGGGAAGGAATACAAAGAACTGTCAAGCACTGCTGTTAAATTTCTTGAAGGGATTTCCACCACTTATTTATGTGAAAAGGGTTTCTCCAGTTCAACCTATCTTAAAAGTAAATCTAGAAACAAATTAAATGTAAAAGATGATTTAAAATTGTATTTAACTAAGTTAGAACCCAATTTAGATAAACTGTGTAAAGAGAAACAAACTCATCCTTCTCACTAATCTCTTTGAAAGTGCTTATTGTTCTTTAAATTTTGTGTGTATTTGTTTTTAAATAAAAATGTTTGTAAAAAATATCTCTTTGTTTTTACTTAAACATTTAGCGTATTTAAGTTAAAAGGGTTAAGGCTTTAAGATTTGTTCAATATTTTAGCTATAGTTTGGTTAGTACCGGTAACTGAGAAGGGGTACCTAAGATGTTTTGTGGGTAAAAATGGGTACAATGTCTAAATAAGTTTGAGAACTGGTGGCTTAGAGTATTCAGTTAAATCGTTCAGGGTCTTTTTGAGGGGAATGCTAAACTACCGAAAAGTACTTTGTGCGTACTGCTACTACTGGTACTGCTAATACTATTCCTAAGACCAGGGGTATTAAGATTAAACTTTCAGGGAATGTTGAGGATGCATCAGCAATATTTTGGGAGGGAAAGGGGGTTTTAATTTAAACATTTTAAGGGGTTGTTGATCGAAACAAACGGCTTTATGTACATATTACTACTACTGCTTCTACTTCTTCTAAGGCAAAGGATATCGCGATGAAACTTTAAGGGAATATTTAGGGGTGAGTTCAACTAAATCAAACCACAATATGTGCAAACCATTTGTCAAAAGGGTTGATCAGTACTATCCCAAGAACAGATTAGTGTATCAAGTTGAACTTTCAGGGTATGTTGAAAGGGATGTTGAGCTAGCCAAAAGGCACTATGTGCATACTACTACTACAACAACAACAACAAAAACTACTACCTCTACTACTACTATTATTACTACGACTACTACTACTACTACTAACTGTCAAAAGAGTACTTTGAAGGCAAAACTGTCAAAAAGGGTACTAAGATGAAACTTTCAGGGAATGTTGAAGGTTACGCTGAACTAAATCAGAACACACTCCGTGGATACAGACGGTCAAAAAGTCGTACGAGTAATATCTCAGGAACAGCAAAGAGTTTTAAGACTTTCATGATATATTGAGGAATTTTGAACTAATTCAAATGACACTATGATTATTCCAGGTGATCAAAAGTTTCTACCTCTGTTATCACACTAACGTCTATAGGAATTATGTCGAAACTTTTAAGGCATGCTGAGGGTTATGGTCGATGAAAATTTGTCTAATTTCAATGTTGTAACATGACAAAGGTCACATCCTATAGAAGGCCAAAGATTATGCAGTTATTTAGTCAATTCATTTAAATAATATTCCACGTACCCATCCATCCAAAGTTCTAAAGTACAACTACTATCAAAATTTGTTTAAGTCCACAAAAGAAGTTTTTCAAAGAAAAGTAAAGAGCTACATTAAACCTAGGACGAGCGGAAAAAAGTCAAATAGTAATTCAATTGTAAAACGAACATAAATCACTATCAATAAACAAGTGGAATCCAAAACGAACAGAAATAGCAAGAAATAATCAAGTTAAACTTAAAACAAACAGAAAGCACATCAAACCGAATTAGGACATATGCCCCCTATGACTTGTTAGACCAGAATGTCATTTGCATCTTACTGGAAACAAAATACTTTTTAAATGTTTTCTTTTTTATAGCGCTAATAAATACAAAATTGCCGAAACTCATGAATAAATAGTAATATATATATATTAAACTGACAATCTGCATTTTATTAAATCTTTTTGGTAATCGAGGTCAGTATGATTTTCTTCTTTTATTTGTACATTTTATAAGCTCACAGCTCGAAATAAGAATTGTTCCAAGCGAAGTGTAAATGACGTTATGTTCTTCAAAAGGCATAGGGAGTGTTAGCCCTACACTTTGCTGTAGTTTCTGTTCGTCGTAAGTTTAACTTGATTATTTATTGTAATTTCTGTTCGTTTTGGATTTATCTTGTTTATTAATAATAATCTATGCTCTCATTTACACTTGAATTACTACTTGACTTTATTTCCACTCATCTTAGTTTAATATAGCTATTTACTTTTCTTTGAAAAACATCTTTTTGTTCGAATTAATTGTTGGATAAATCTATCCGTCTATTTGAGAAAAAAGGAAATAATAAAACTTAAAAAACTTGAACATATTTTCACTAGGCAGATTGATATCAAAAAGAGCACTGAGTCTTTGCTTATAATTTTCTCCGCATTTTATTTCATGTGCATGATAAATTGTGTTCCTGAGTATTTCAATTCTAATAAAAATTTTATCTCTGGGAAGTATAGAAACTATTCAATTTGGTATACCTTACGTATAATATTAATTAGTCATGTGATCAATTGAAATTCATTAATTCTACAGCATGTCTTATAATTTCCTGCAATAAGATCTCATTTGATGTTGGATTAAACTTTGCTGTGGGTCAATATTAAAGTTTGAATCAAATAAAATGGTGTTCCAACCTACTTGGATAATTCGGAGAAAAATCGTACCTCTAATTTTTTTTATTATGCATCTCTTTCTCATTATGGCAAGATCTACTTTCTTTTGCTAAGCCTTCTTTTAATATCTTGGGCTGACCATGTTTAATCTCTTTAGTTTCTTCTTGCCTCATCTATAATTTTATATTGAAGCCCCTCCTTCCTCTCATTCCATCCACTATTTTAGCTTTAGTCTCAGTATTTCCAATTTCTACATGGACTAGTTATGCGAATTTTTTATTTTAGTTTTTTAACCCCGAAGCCTCTCTTTTGTTACCACTAAGTTACCACGGTTTTTTTTTTTGCGTGGTACTTACGGAGGATTATATTTCAAAATATAGGATATAGCTTCCGAGAAGAAGGATATCGGGAATCCCTCTCCATCACGTTTTTTGGACGTTTGCCCAGCTCCTAACTGAATCGAGCTCCTAACAGCTCATCTTGATATGGATCTTTTCCAACCTTGTTGCTTTAAAGACAATAGCAGATACAGGATTTTATAAATTGGATGGGGGACTCGCTGCCAAAAATTTACATTGCTAATTAAGCCTAACTTACCTTACTGATATTGAAAATTGCATGCCTCTGCTTCTATCCGTCATTTAGCTACCACTTCTATAAAGCTAGCAACAAAACACATTTATAGAAACACCATTAATATTATATATCTTATTGTCACCTCCTATTTCCGCTATTAGAAAATCTATCAATGACACTTTCTACACTTATGAGAATATTACGATGAAAATAAACAAAGTCATGTCCCGTGAGTCTTTCCTCTGTCATTTTATTTCTTAACCATGTTTTCAATCTTCTCAAGGTAGAAAAAATTTGCTCAAAAGACGCCACACTCACAGTTAGGGTCATGAGGATCTGCAAGATCACTGAAATATTCGGGAAAATATCAGCATTGCAGTTCTGTTTCTGTAAAGTTTTTCCTAGTGTTTTAGGTATTCTACCTGTGTCTGCATTGTTTCTCTCAGACGAAACCACTGAGGTTTCTATATTCTCGCTTCTCCGGTCCTTGCAGATCCACTAAAAGATTAGGAAGGGAAACCTAATACCGATCAGTATTGTGCTGACAAGCCATGAATTGTATCAGCGAATTGTTGTTTGTTCGTGTCGATGCAATTGACTGGCAATAAACTACTGAGTTTAAAAGTGTCCAACGTTTCTACGGAAAACAGCTTTCTAAGTCCGAAATGATAGTGTCCAACAAGGGAATAAAACTGGCTGTCTATAATATTCCTCGTGTGAACTGAATGACATATTAATTCTATTCGTTTGCTTTTATGATATCCTTGGGATTGCTGTTTCTGAGCCTAAATGGGTTGCTACTTTAATTGCCTCGTCAATTTTTTTTTATTCACTTTCACTCTTCGGGCGTTTGACCTGCAGCTGCGTAAGAAGGTCCATAACATGTCTTGCTGCAGATCAAGGTCCAAGCTCTTCTTCTGAAATAGCTGACTAAGTGTTCATAAATCAGTTCAGATATGTTACTAAGAGAGTGAATCGGATCCACCTAGTGTCTATTGGTTTATTGCAATACCACCTTTAACATTTCCAGAAATTTTCAACTTAATATGCAACTATAAAAGAGTGCAAGTTCTACAAAATAAAGCTGTTAGAACAATCTGTAGGTATGTCCAGGATGTGCATGACGCATGTGCTTGTTTTAGGTCCCTTAAGCTCCTTAATGTATGTCAGATAAGAGATTACCAAGCTGCAGTGTTTGTGTTTTAGTTTAAGAATGGTTTAACCCTAATGTTTTTAAGAATTTTTACCAAATTGATAGTGACCTACACAATTATGGAACTAGGCAAAGTGATAATGTAGTTGTGGATTTACGTCATGGTACCAGATCTTCATTTTCAATAAGACACCTGGGTGCATCAATATGAAATGAACTACCATTGAGCATTAGAGCGACGGAACACGTATCTCAATATAAAAAGAATTTAAAAGATTATTTATGGGGGGGAATTTGTTAAATTTTATTATGGCTGGTAGGTTGGATAGGGGAGGAACGAGCTGGTGTGGTAAGGGTGGTCTGGGAAGGTAGGGGTTAAGTTAAGGTTGGAAGGGCAGGGTGGGGGAGGGAGTTGAGTATTGATGAGTGATGGAGAATGTATTTGTTATTACTATTTTTCTTTTATATTTTATTTATCTATTATTATTTTTAATTTCGTTATTTATTTATTTATAATTGTTTTAATTAAATAGTTGAGGTTTAAGTAAATAGTTGAGTTAATAGGTAAATAGTTACGTGGACTTTCGCGCGATCGCAAACCTTCATAGGTTTTCTCCAGCGCGAAAGTGCTGTTTAATTTATTTATTTGTTTGTGAATGTGGATTAATAATAAACTTATGAACTCAAAATAACTATAGCCATTCGTGAGATATTGCAGATAAGCTCTTTTGACAACCTGGATACACACAGGATTCTTTCCACTGAGCCAAGCTAGGTCCCATGCTACTAAAACTAGTGTTCGTGTATTTGTTGTATTATTGTGACGAGTGCCACCATGGTAATTAAAATCTCAGGACCGCATTTATTTTAAAAAATTTAGCGTCTTTGAAATTCTTTTCTTCTCTAGAGAAAAAAAACCCTTCCAGAGACAAATGTTCTTCAAAATGGAAACCCTGATATCGAATCTAGGCAGGGGTACCAGAATTGGCACTCCTCAGAAAATTGGGGGATGGGGATGTGATTTTTTTTTCAGATTTTGTCAAAGGAAGATACAATACTAAATTTTTCATGTCGGGGGATTTTTTTTTCAATGGAAATACCGTCCTGAGGTGTTTTTCAAATTCTATAGGGGAGGGAGGAAATCTAGAGGTGATTATTCCCTCTCCCCAATTGTCATCCCTACTCTCAGGACGAGTATTTTATTATACAAAAAAATATTTAATCAATATTTGTTTAAGCGAGCTTAATATGCAGACATTTCTGTTAAATAACTGGTTATGCTTTCAAGCACATTGAAAGAATTTAATACCGATATTTATTATAGAGCATGATTTAAATTGTTTTGCTAAATTGTCGGCAGTAACCTCTGTGACTAGGTCATGAATGCAGGAAGTCTCAAATTTGTTTACGATTTACTCCAACTTTCCTGTATTTTTTGTAAAATTTGCTTGTTTTGTTTTAAACTGGATCCCCGCTCCTCCCCCACCTGCTGTAATAAATTTCAGCGTAGGTATCTTGACTATATATTTTGGTACTGGTGCGTTAAACGTACACTTTCATGTACTAATGAGAGACGAAACCCGCCAGACTGGTTATTTTCAAGAGACCGCTATTGAGAAATGGAATGCAAAGAGTAGTTTTCATTGCTTTTACGATATTTAAACTGTTGTTTTTTGGGGGTTAGGGGGGGAGGTACCTAGGTTAGGTCAGGTTATGTTAGGTTACGTATCTGATATATAGTATGCTTTAACCCCCATCCCCCTAATGTGCAAATATATAACCCAAATTTGTTTATAGACTATTATATATTCATCCTATTTTATTTTATTTCATTAGCATTAACCAAACTCGAATTTTTAGAAGTGTCTGTATAATGCACCAGTAGCGATATTTTATATTCGTAGTTTATATTATGGAACTTTTTTTTTGTTATTAAAATACACTGGATTAAAGTACATTTTTGAATGTTGAAATAGCCTTTTTATGATGAACTCCTTTGATTTTGCCTGGGGTCCACGTTTAAATTTAGCATTGACGGAGGAAAATTAATTTCAAAATTGTGTCCAGGGGGCTAAAGGGACTTTCAATGACTTTTCCAGTTTCTAGAGTTAACAGTATTTGGGGCACTTTGTTTAACACTAGACCACTCTGAGAGGTAACCCTTTTTAGTGGGTACATAACTGAATTTATCTAAAAAATCCTCAGCGTACGCAAATTTGCCCTCAGAAGATGTTACTAATAGATAGATAGACAGTTTATTTTAGTCCACCATAAAACCACAAAATTGAGTGTATTTTTTAGTATATCCAGTGTATACCAATTTCAGTGTATATTTATATCATTTCTGCCAACCCTTGGGACATATTCTAGAATATTAAAATTTAAATCCTGAGCTTGACATTTTTGGAAAAGTAAATAGGTCAAACAATATATACATTACTATTATTTTTTAATATCTCGTTTTTTAGAACTTGGGTTCATCGCAGGCAGTTTTTGGGATATCTTTAAGTGCTCGCCGACACTCCTGATTTGTGTATAGTTTTCCCTGCGTCGCTAAAAGTCTTCTGTGCGTTAAGTTTATCGTAACTTCTTATTATTATTAGTGTGAATAAAAAGCGCGTCTTTTGTATCAATTTTTTTTTTGTTAACAGTTGTAGTTCAAGGGTAGAATTGTCGGCCTAGTTAATAGGAATGCATGAGTTTGACTCCCATTGACGGAAAGCATATCAAACTTCCGTTACTTGTCAATAATACAGCAAATTTTTTTTCTCTTTTAAATTCTTTGAAAAATTGTCAAATTGTTTTCTGTCCAAATGTTTCTTGAAAATTAGTGCCTACGATTGCTGGTTTCTGACAACCAGCCTACATTTTCGTAGTCTAAATAAATTGCACTATTAAGTTAAAATACTTCTTTGGATTGCCGCTAGTTTTGACCGCCTCAGGTAGTGATAGTGCTTCGTGATCAATCTCGCTATAAAATGTTAGGAAACAGTTATTACTTCATATTACCACATTGTTGCCTTGTCTCTATTTCTGGATTGTCGTTTTCTTCTTTTTTGTGCTAGACAAAATGATAAATTAGCTGCTTCTTTCATTTTTCATTATGATAGATGTCATTTATGTTGACTTGTCTTTCAGAACTCAGCCGTTAATCTTCCTTTGAAAAAACAGGATAGCCCAGTCAGTATAACAAAATCCATAGCCAAGGATGTGAGCAAGAAGTGTGGCCCAAGTAAATCAGAAAAAGGGTGCACAGTTCTGAGTGAATCCAGTAAGGATAAGCCTGCGCCAATATCTTGCCAAAGTGTTGATAAGCTTGCAGAGGAAAAACTAGTCAAAAATTTTGAGAATGAACGAAGCAAATGCAAAGAAAATAGTGATGATGATGAGGGAATTGCTTCAAATCAAGAAGTACCCGTCCTGCCATCTGTAAAGAAGCTTGCATCACTGTTCAAACACACTGCTGAAACAAACGAAGTAAGTTTTGGCAGTTTGGCTGTTTTGATCTTTTCTTCCCAGACACTTTTTTTCTTCTTTTTCTTCGTATTTATTTCCTTTTCCTTCTAATATTGCTAACCAAAAGTAATTTGGTTACATATAAAACTATAGCTTTCTTTTCTGTAATTACATCTGCTGATTCCAAAAATTATCAAGGGATTTTTTTATTTTTCACTAGTTTTGGTTGCGATTCTCAAAGCTGCTTTGTAGAGTTATTGTGCTAAAAATAAGTGGAAAAGAGAAAATCAAAAGTTATTTTTGCAAAAACAGTGGGTGCTAGCTCCCAAGAACTTAAAAATATTACGAAAAAATGCAGATGATGAGAAAACTGAAAAAAGATCAAAACCAACAAAAAGTTACTTATGATAAATATTTAACAAAAGAAAAAAAAATTGAAAAATGTTTTTATGATTACTTCCTAGATTACTTAGATTCTGCTTTAAATTATGGATAATAAAGATAAAATATGAAACATATTCCCTTTTAATTCTAGACCTGACTCAGACGTATGTCATAAGTTGAGCATAGACTTGACAATTCCAGGTGGCTATTATCTAGCAACCTCCAGATTAGTTGTAATATTTCCAATTGGTAAGAGAGAAAGAGAGAGAGAGAGAGAGAGAGAGAGAGAGAGAGAGAGAGAGAGAGAGAGAGAGAGAGAGAGAGAGAGAGAGAGAGAGAGAGAGACAGAGAGAGAAAAAAAACAGAGCAAAAAAATATCCTTACTAGAAAGGATTTTCTTAATTAATTTCTTAAACGAAGAAATATCCAGTATTTTTTATGTTCCAGTCAAGATAATTCCTATTTCTGATTACCCTACGAGGGACAGAGAGGGTTGACCGTGTTGAAACGACCAATGGGACATTGAATATTCAATAAAATATTTTTAAATTATTTTCTGCAGATGAACATTTTGTCTTCAGTCGGGCGTATAGCACATACAACTGTATTAGGCAGTCTTTGAGACAGAACAGTGATGGCTCGTTGAAATTTAAATTTTTGGTCTGTTGATTTTTGTGAATAGGTTGGTTTTGTGACGGCCAAAGCGATTCACTGCAGAAATCAGTCAATGGCCAGGTCAATGCCCAGTTCAACGGAGTGATATCATCATCAATCATCAATCATTTTATTAATGCTAAACTCTATTACAAACGTAAAGAAAAATTATTTGGCCCAAGAAGCTTGGCTTGTTGTGGGCCTTACAACATAATAAAGCACTAAAACAAACATAAATATTACTCTAAATCAAACAATATATATGAAATAAAGATTAAAGAGAATAAACGCTACCATACAGTAAAGAAAAAAAAAATATGTAATAATAACGATATATAAGGGAAAAACACAAAAAGGAGAAACACTAGGAAAAGAGAAAACAGGGAACATAAACGAAGGAGAGAAAAATTACTAAACTGGAAAGACACGACGAATAACTGCCTTTGCAGACAGAAATAACGGGACATCTGGTGGGATTGAATTCCATAACTGAATTGATTTATAAACAGGAGACCTCTGGGCTGCTTTAGATGAATGTTTGGGTAAAATAAGTCTACGGGAAAAACTACGTAAAAAAGTCAAGTACCTATCTGAGCCTATCCGTGAGAAAAATTGCTACAGAGGCGGTAGAAGTGTGCCTAGAAAAGCAGAATTCATTAACTAAAGATTAATTTTACCCACAATACGATCCAGCGGAGCTATTCGAGTATCATTATAAAGATCAGAGGAAGGGTAATGCCGAGGGAGAAGAAAAGTAGCCTTCACTGCCCTATTTTGGGCTCTTTGAAGTGAGCAGAGAAGAGATTTATTAGTATTACCCCAGACAGAGGAGGAATAAGAAAGGTAAGGAAAAATAAAAGCATAATAAAGAGAAAGCATAATATCTTGGGGAAGAAATGAGTTAACCCGGTGCAGTATTGAAGACTTGCGGAGGATGAGGGAACGGGTGTGAGTTATATGAGGCTGAAAAGAGAGAAAACAGTCAAGATACACACCAAGAAATTTCACCATAGTAGCTTGTGGTATAACATCATTCCCATAAGTCAGGATGATTGGCTCCTTTACGTCTCTCATACGATGAGGGGTCCTGAAGTGTACAATAGTACCTTTTTTGGCTGTTGAGAGTCATACTATTTGACCAGCACCAATTTTTAACTTTATCATGAATACCTTGAGCTAGAGAAGTGGCAGATGGCAGGTCTACTGTAGCAATGAAAAAGTTACTGTCATCAGCAAAAAGAATAGGGTGCACAAGGGGATGAAGACCATCAACGAGATCATTAATGTAAATTAAAAACAAAAGTGGTCCAAGCACAGAGCCCTGTGGGACACCCTTCAATATAGGCAAAGTAGTGAAAGAATTACCATTAACTGAAACATACTGAGATCTTCCCGACAGATAAGACCTTAACCATTCTAGTGGGACTCCATGTACTCCAAATGAAGATAGTTTAGATAAAAGAACAGAGCGGTCAACCATATCAAAGGTCTTTGAAAAGTTTAGAAATAAACCCAAAACACGCTAGCCCTTTTCCAAATTGAAAAGCACAATCTCTGTTGCATCTGAAAGTGCGTACGAGGTAGAGGAAGCGGGACGAAAAACATGCTGATTGTTAGTTATGATAGGATTTCCTGCAGTCATATTAGTACTAAAAACAAATGAAGAGAGTCTACGATACACTACTCTTTCAACAACCTTAGAGATGACAGAAAGAAGAGAAATGCGTCTATAATTTGAAATTAGAGATGAATCACCTTTTTTATGTAAAGGTAAAACATTAGCAACTTTAAATAAATGAGGGAAAATACCAGAAGAAAGAGAGAGGTTTGTTATGTGTGAGATGGGGTTAGAAACAAACTGACCAAATTTTTTAAGAACATTATTACTCAAACCAAAACCATCAACTGAACGGCTACTTGGAAGCTGGGAAATAATACTATAAATTTCAATATCACAGCATGGGGAAAGGAAAAACGACTTTTCTGCTATGGGAAAACTACTTACTCTACTCTTGGGTTGAATGGGAACTGAAGGAAGAGTGGTGAAATACGAATTGAAGGCATTTGCTGAAGAATTTTTATCCACAATAGATCCATCAGCATTCCTGTAATGACATGGGGGGACTGTTTGAGTTTCTTGCGAGAAATAGCTTCATTAACTACATTCCAAAACTTTCGCAAGTTCCCCTTACACTCATCAATTCGACGCGAAAGATAGAGCTTTTTGGCTGCATGTACTGAAGTTGTAAGTATATTTTTATAATGTTTATACTTCAAAAGATCATCCTGTATTTTACTTTTACATGCAACCTTGAACAGAGACGCCTTCATATGTGTAGCATTGATCAGACCTATAGACATCCATGGGCATTTGGGTTTCTTCCTAAGAGGAAAATGCTTATCCAACAGAGCTCCCATACGACACACAAATAAACTTGTTGCACATTCAACATCATTAGCTTCAAGAACAATAGACCAATCATTACTCTGAAGACTAAGAATTAAATTAGAAATTTCGTTATCTGTAAAAGTTGTAAAAGAAGACTCACCTTGCTCATTCACAGCAGTCTCAGTTTTAGGCCCAAAAAGTGATAAATAAATAGGAAAATGATAAGACGGATTAGTGAAAACAAGATCACAATTAATGTCCAAATTAGGAGAATGAGAAACGAAAATAATATCAAATAAAATAGCAGAACTTCTTGTAGCAAAAACGCGAGAAGGGTAAAAAATTGAAGGAAGTAGCACAGAAGAAAAAAGCATATCAAAGAGATGATCACATTCATCACTTGATCCAACATTTAAATTACAACTAAAATCTTCCAAAACACAAATACGTTTTTATAGAAAGTCCCAACACAAGATAGCTAATTAAGCAAATCATAGAACAGATGTGTTGGAAAAGGAGGGGGCTTATAAAACAAACAAACAGTATCACATCCAAACTGGCTTTTAAGATCAATGACAAGATAATAAACAGTTCTACTATTAGACACTACTGAAGTAAACAAGGATTCAAGGTCATACCGTCTACTAAATTTAATATCAGATTTTATAAATAAAGAAATGCCCCCTGAGCACTTTGTTACCATTCTAGGGACATGAATAGCGATATAACCATGCATATCATAAGCTGTTAAATAATCACTATCAGATAATCATGTTTCTGTTAAACCAATTACATCAAAAGGGCAAGAATTATCAGACCACAAATATGATTTCAGACAATCCCACTTATCTTGTATCCCATGTACATTCAAACAAAATACATTTAAGCAACGATTTAAAGAGAAAGAGGGCATAATTTTATCACAAAAAGCAATAGTAGTGTGAAAATTGCAACTAGAATTAACCATAGATTCAAGAAGAGGGTCAAGTGCGTGGGCTTCTTGTTTGCCAGCACTACTTGGTTGCTCAAAGATAACTGATTTAAGAATAGAAGGATTCAAAAGAAAAGAAAAATCAGCCAGATTTACCACACATAACAAATGCACACAATATCTTCACAAATGAACAAGATATCAAACAAACAGACAGAAATAGCAGAGGGTAAATTGAAACTAAAAAGGTGAAACTTATCGGCAACAATGAAAAGAAAGAGAAGAAAAAAAACCCTGCAAGACAAATAACAATAACAAGCTACAAAGCCAAAAAAAAAATTAAAAAAAAACAAACAATTACAAGTACAAAGGCAAAAACAAAATAAAGAAAAGGTAAAACAATAAAGAAGCAACCAGAGGAAAGAGTTATCAACGGTTTATGGAATTTACTTAAAAGAATAGTGTAAAACAAAATAAATGCAAGCATAAGTAAAACCATTAAATCATAAAGAGTTAAAAAAAACAAAAAAAAAAAACAACAGAGCTAAAAGGGGAAAAATGGTTTATTTCAGTCCTGGGAGGGGCTTGGATGGGCTGTAGTTGACTGATGGAGAACATCAACTTGAGATGCCTCTTTAACAGTAATCACTTTACCATCAAAAAGCTTGGTAAGTATTTCTCCTCCACTAGACCATGTAGACCTCTTCCCAAGCTTTGATTTAGCATAATTAAGTAGCTGAAGTCTAGGCTTTGTAAGTGACTCAGAAATAAAGACACCACTACCTTGCAAACCTTTCTTTTCTCTAAGAATAACCTGCTGCATTCTTGGACTACAAAATTCCACAACAAGTGGGCGAGATTTCAAACCTGAGCCTTGTTTTCCAATCCTTCTTAACAGAAAATATGTCGTTCTTAGTCAAAGGACTACCAGGAAACCTAGTACTGCAAAATCCAAGAAATTTGCTTTCAGAAGCTTCTGGATAAGGGTCTTCTTTGAAACCAAATAGGATCAGCTGATTTGAAATTTTCATTTGGTCAAACTGATCACACAGATGATCCACATTGATTTGAATTGGTTTCAGAGATTTTTGCAGCTCTGACAAACCTGAGTCAAGCAAATGAAGAGATTATTCAAGCTTTGACATCCTCAAATCATATTGTTTTAGGGATTTTTCAACAAGCACATCAAAATCCATTTTAAGACTATTGTATACCTCTTGTTTAATAATTTACATGTTGTTAGCATCAAAAGCAGCAGGCACATGACTAGAGGCAAGTTTTTAACAGAGGCCTCAACCAAAGAACCAACCTCATTAGACAGTGCCTCACTGACAACTTCTGCCATAGTAGATTTAAGGTTTTGGTCATTAAGTGAATCTGCAATTAGCTTCTGCTTGTTTTTAAGGGTGTTAATGTGTGAGGTGAGCATAGTAATCCGCTCATTAATAGATTCAGCTGTACTGTACTGGGTGGAGCAGTCTGATATCATCTCTCTGTGACAAGATTGTCTATGGCTCTTTTTTGAGTTGTCACCCATGTGGGCGAAAATGAACTCCAAACTAGGCTAATCAAGCTACAAACTAACAGCAAAAGGCAAAGGATCTTCTGGCTGACACAAACAATTATAAAAAGGTTCTAATAACAGCTACGTAGAGGTGTAGGCACCAGGCAGAAAAATAAAAAGACTGTACCTGGGGGGTCCCCAATTGCACCCCTGGGTTTGGGGCTGCTAGGCTTGCCTGCCTTCTCCACTGGACTGGTAGGCAGGCTAAACCAGTTCTTCAGACAAATTCAATTTAACGAGAAGGTTAATGATGCCAGATATTACACTTAAACAAGCAATAAAGATTCCAATGTGCTTTTTATTAATTTATAGCAGAAAAGACAAAACTGCACTTACTATTGTCCTACCTGACATTTGCTGATTGGTCGTGGTTATTTTTTTTTATTAAAATAGCAAATTGGTATACAAAATTAGCCTGTTTAAGACGCGTACAAATAGCCCACGTTGATTTCCTTTTAAAGTTTAAGGAATTGATGGCGTTGTAGCTATTTGAACTCCTCATTGTTCTAGTATTTGTTGCCCCTATGGTCCGTTCTGATGTATGGGAAAATCAACGAGAAAAGTCAATCGATACGAGGGGAAAGTGTTCAAACGGTAGATGCAAAATTTTTCCTAAAAAGCTCAGATAACGTGCACTTGTACACACCAAGTCTTTAAGCTAAATTAATTTCTTGCCAAGTATCGTTTTATTTCGTGTTAGTTTTACACAAAGGATTACTTGTACTGGATAAAAATTGATGGGTAAGAACCACTAAATCTCGGACTTTCGCGTGCTTAATAGTTGACATGCTTTTCAATTTTAAAAATACTTGCTTGTTTTTGCTCGACGACTTACGAAAAACCGATCAGTAACATAGGGGAACTAGAAGAAATTCCTATCCCCAAAACCGATCGGTACTATGGGAAAAATCGATCGGTTTTCCCATAGCACTTATCAGTTTTTGAGCGTTTCCTCATGCTTCTAAACGGGGTATTAGTGAGAAGAGAGTTTTTTCACATTTTACCTTCTTACCTTCTTCATTTATCTTCTAGGTAGGTTCTCAAGAAAAAGGAAAGGCGAGGAAAGCGAATGAGTCGACCGAAAAACATGTCGCAGGAGTAATACCTGGCGATAGTCAAAATGTTCAAAATAAAGTTAAGAACTTGAAAGACGAGGAAATTGGAGTATATCGAGTTAGTTTTTAATTAATTATTAATTTTTCAAAGTGTTAGTTTTTTGTCTTTTTGGCATTCTTTCATTACGTCTGTTGTGTTTATTGATTAATTAAACAAACTTTTTCCACTAAATAAGTTTTTCAAAGAAAATTAAAACAATCCCTATGCCTTCTCAATGCCAGGCCATAATTGGCGCTTTATCGAAGGAAAATTAAATGTTTTCACTTTTATAACTTTAATAAATCAAATTTTGTTAAAATTTTAAGGAATAAATATCAGTATATGTATATTAAACTGACAATGCAGATTCATTTGTATTTTTGATCAATAAAGGGAAAACTATGTTCTGGCCTTGGGATTGTGAGCCTTACTCATGTTAAATTCTGCTCGTTTATACCATTTCCCAAAAATTCTATCCATGCTCTTTGACCGCATGGATACACTTACACTCTTATGATTCTTTTAAATTTTAAGAGAAGAAGTAGTGATAGAAGCAGCCCCGAAAGTTTGAACTTAGCACCCTCAGTCGTTCTTGTGATATTGCTGAGATGTCTTATTGGCAACCAGCATACATACAGTGCGTTTTGATTTGATTTAATGCAAAATTTAGTTTTTGTGCATAATGGGCAAATTGCATAACTTTGAGGGGTTGACCTACCCAATAATCCTAGACATATAGTTACTAGACCGTTCAGCTATGATGAACAAAAATGGCTGTCTTAAAATTTGGATTGGAAGTGTTTGGAAAATTATGGGCTAAAGAGGAGGGCTGAATACTCTCCAATCACTTTTGATTTTTAAAAAGGGGCTTGAGAGCTTTTAATTTTCAATCACATTAGCTCCTTTAAAATATCAGTGATATTACTAGCTATGGTAAAGTACCGATGCCTATGATATTTCTTATATGGCCTTTTAATACCTGTTTGCATATAGAATTTTTGTTTAGTTGAAACTCTCCCTAAACGTTCCCTAAAAGTTTTAACTTAATGCCCTTAGTGTCATTAGTTACAGTAAACGTAGAAGTAGTGTTAAAAGTGTACTCATAGTGTCTTCTGGCTAGTTAAAAATCCGCCACAACTTACCCTGAAAGGTCTAACAAGAAAAACACAAATAAATTAAAAAGAAAAAACGTACTTATATATGAATCTTCACGAAATTATTTATAAGAGATACATCTTTCACGATGTATAAGCCCTTCATCAACATAATTAGCCAGATTCCTTAGTGTCATTTTAACTTGTGATCCTACAATTCCTTCCACCCACCTTCTATCTATCAACACTAGCGAAAAACGCTCATTTTTCAGATCCGCCAATTCCTTACAGTTCCCCCAAATATGAAAAATACCCTCATCATCTTCCCCACACATCGGACAAGTGACTGGGTCAAAACTATGGCCCCTAAATTTCCTCTCTCTTTCCCCAATATCAATAGACCTTCCCATTAAATTCAAAGTCCATTTTATTTCTTCCCTTTCAACCCCAACTTATATAAACTTCTTCCCCCCACGTGTCCTTCACCGTACTATACAGACTCAGAGATCCCGAGGCCTCCTTCCGAGCCTGCCACTGCTGTATTCCTTGCTCGTGTAACCTTTCTTTTACCTTATCAGCCACTGTATCTGAATTCGATTCCTGACCTTCACTCCAAAAATACGAATATCCTACTTCATCTGAAATTTCCTAATTTCGTTCGGCCATCCTACCTCTATCTTATCCTCCAACAAACTAAAATACGCTTCTTTCGCTAACCTATTTTTACTTCTGGAAATTTTTATCCAAAATTTCACCATTCTTGTTAACCTATCTTTTCTTAACCTACTTAGTCCCAAATCCCACTCCAGTACAACACTGGGAGTGGATTTACGGGCCCGAAAAACCAAAATAATCCTAAACACACGATCCTTTTTTAATCTCTATAAAATCACCTTTAAATCTAAATTCATCATCTTTCCACAATTTTCCACCTTTCCTAAAAACTACAATTACAATTTTCTTCTTATTTAACCCTAATCCTTTCATGTCCAAATATTTCTCCATTATGTTTAATAATGTTCGCATGTCTTTTGCCGATTGTGCTATGATAGCAAGATCATCCAGCAAACAAAAGCATGCATATTTTCGAAACTCTTAACAGTACATCCGGAGCGCTTTTCTCCTTGAAGAAACCAACTATATCATTAATCTACACGTTGAACAAAATCAGTGACAGTGGGCATCACTATTTTAAACCTATTCACGCCAATATTCTCCTGGATACCTTATCTAGTATTCTATCAACTAGGCCTACTGAACTATATATTCCTACAATGAATCTAGCAAAACTTACATGCAGTCCTATCTCCAAAAGTCGCTTAACTAGCATAGCTCTTATCACATTATCAAAAGTTCTTCTTACGTCCAGGAATGCTACGTACATCCTACCCCCTCTTTTCATAATTCCTTTTCTAACTATAACTATACAAAATAAAAAACCTGCTCTATTGTACCCCGTTCTTTCCTAAACCCTTCCTGCTCCTCTATTAATTTCCCTAAGTCTTCTAGCTATTTTCTTAGCTGACTATCTTCTATCTTACAAAAATTATTCCTAACAATGGGAGAAATATGGATCAGTCGCTAATTCCAGAATTCTTTGCTGTTTCCTTTTTTATATAATGGTTAAACTATAGATGTTGTCCATTCTATTGGCCAGCTGCAATAAAAATATATGTGACTGAAAACGACAGTAAAAGTGGTATGCACACTTCTTTTGCCTTTTCCATAGTCGTAGTGGAATTCCGTCTTGGCCTGTAGCTTTTTCTTTAGCTGATTTGATAGACCTCCCATATCTCCTGTTCCGAAATTGATGCTATCAATTTCGTATCTCCTTCTGTCAGGGGTTCAAAAGGTATAATTTCTGGTAAAATGTTTGGAGATATTCTTCCATTCGGTTTCCGTTTAACGATTGCGTTTTGAGGTGCTGTTCCCACTGTTCAGGTTCCAAAGAACATGGCTTGTGTGCCTCTCCCTTCAGCGACCTATGTACAGCTTTCCAGAATTGATGTGCATCTTTTCCCTGAATCATTTAACAAGTTCTTTTTCTTTTTTCGCTGCTTCGCATTGTTCTTTCTCTCTTATCATCATCATATATTCTCTTATATTCTTTCTATTCTCTCTGTAAATTCTTAAATTATTCTCTATTCCTTGCGGTTGGGTTTGACGAACTTTCCTCTGGCTCTCTTGTACGATGATTCGAAGACCCTCACACTCGTAATCAAAAAATGTTTTCGTCGATTTATTTTCTTTCCGTAGTTCGCATATCTGCCTCAGTGATTCTTTTTAATCGCATACTGCTTCACTTACTTTGCCTACTTCAACTAACTCAGTAATCTTCTCCATCTCTTTCTCTAAATTTTGGTTTCCTACATTAACCTTAAATAAAGCTTCATCATAAATATCTACTGTTCTCTCTATTTTATATTTTTTATTAAACATAGTATACTTTTTTTCCAAATATTTTCTATAACCTTATTTTTCCCTTGGCTATCTTCCACTCTGATCTCTAACAGCATTGGCAAATGGTCAGAGCCAACCATTTCCAGAACCTAAAAATCCAAGTAACACGACAAAAGACAACCATCAACTAAAATATAATCAATTAAACTTGGGTTCTTACCCGAAAAACATGTAAACTCTCGTATCCCCTTATCCATTCCAACCCTCCCATTAACCATAATCAAACCATACTCCCCACAAAATGCAAAAGCTTACTTCCCCAAGTGTTCTTTCTCCTTCCCTTGTCCTTTGTATGCCTTCCCCTTAAATTCTCCAAACTTTCTTCTTCTTGAATTGCAAGATCTGCAAAATTAAAACCATACAAGCATCACGTTGTTGTAAAAATCGGCTGTGTACGCATTATATTCTCCTGTCAATATAAATCCCATCCACGGGTACTTCAAACGTGGAGCAGCTATTTCCTCAGACTGAAGTTTCCAAGTATCTTCGTTTGAATATGAGCTAGACTGAGGCGGTAAATATACGGAACCTAACATAATATACAATACTGAGCACTTTAAACAAAGCATAATCCGCACAGCATTCTCAGATTTACTAGGTAGCCTTTTAACTGAAGCAAACGGTCTTTCTTTTACGAATACAGATAGGCCCCCGTACGTTCTACTATTTCTATTCTTTTCCTGCATGCTTTAAATTCTTCATACCCCTCAATATTTACACTTTCCTCCACACTTTTTCACGTCTTTAAAATACCCAACACGTCAAAATCGTTTGTTTGTTTAATCCTTTCCAACTTTTCACTTGTAAGACCTTGAATATTCCACTCGTCAAACAAATTACCTTCAAATTGTTTCCCATGGCCCGCGAGTTCCTCTTTTTCACCGTTTTTTCTATCATTCTCCATTCTTGGACTTACTTGTCGTTATCTTCACCCTCGCTCCCAAAACTGATCCAAATTCTGACAAAACGGTCTCTATTGACAAGGATCTTATAAATGTGTCTGCGTATTGAGACCGGAAACTGATTGTTTCTTCCCTGCGAGTTTGGGAGCTCGTTCCCTCCGTTCGATTGTTTGCGGCTTCAACTTGAGTACATCGATTATGTCACCGTACAATGCCAGTTTCTCTACCGTACTCGTCAGTGGTTTCATCAACTATTAACTTCATTCCCTTCCATTTAATTTTCAGGTTCTTGGTGCGTGCCTCTTGATGTATCGGTTTTAGTTTGTTTCTAATCTCTCGTTCTTCAGGTGAATAGTCCGGAGTCACAAACACTCGTTCTTATCCAAAAACTCTCCCGTTACGCAAAATAATGTCTCTTTGATTCGCATTTGAAAACCGAACAAGTGTAGGACGTGGTCCCGATTTTGATGGTAATCTGAAAACATCCTGTAAGTCGTGAGGCCGGATATTACTTTGGGTCAGATATTGGTCATATTCGCGATTACCAAGCTGCTATTTTTGCCTATAGATGTTGGAATGATGTATGTCCTCCAGTTTTTACAAATTTTTTTCGCTTAAATAGTTCACTCCACAGGTATGCGACTAGAGAGGCGGAAAATTTTACGGTTGAGTATCGAGACACCTCATGTGCAGGTTTCGGAATTCAGTATTTGGCTCCGGCTATTTGGAATGATATCCCAGTTGGCGTTCAGGAAGCTGAACACATTGGGTCGTTTAAAGTAAAAATAAAAAAATATTTATTGGGAGAGGGGAGGTAATTTATTATTATTGTCATTATTAATATCTTTTTAGTTTTTTTTTTTCTTTCTTTTTTTTTTTCTTCATAGTTTTTGGTATTAATGTTTAATTGAGAGAGAGTGTTCAGGTTTTTTTTTTTTTTTTTTTTTTTTTTAATAGAAATTTGTAAAAGGTTGAGAATTAGAGGATTGCAGCCGTCTTTCATCAGGCTTTTTGAGCCTTCCCCGGGCGGTTGCTTGTATATAGTTTATTTTGTAATTAGTAGTAAATAAAGCAAGTCAAGTCAAGGGTAGCCCTTCCTGCAAGATAAAGCGCTAGCTCTTCACTGAAAGAAATATTGACTTTGCTTTCCTGCAACCCATCAATTACTAAATTCTTCCTTCGAGCTTCCTTCTCGAGAATTCGTCTATGGGAGTTCTGGAGTGTACTTAATTCCTCTGTGTTTTGGATTCTAGTTTTTACTGCACATATTTCCGATTTGATTACCCTCATTTCAAGTCTTAATTCATTTGACAAATGTTGTACTGCCCCGCTTGCTGAGTTTTGACCCTCTTGCAGGCTATTCAGCTTCGAATCAATCGCTTGTAACTTTTCGGATAATGCCAGAATCGATACTAAAATAACTTCCGTCATCTCATAGCCTAATAAATAAGCAAAAACAGAGACTTACTCGCACGGGGGCATATTTTTGACCCCCCCCCAGTTTCTAACAGCGCCTGTTTGTTTCGCACGTTTACTGTTTCTCAGGTGGGATAAATGTCCGAATATCAATAACTCACACTTTTTTGCGCACTTCTTTCGACGGAAAATACTGTCTTTGTTACCCACAGTGAGTTGATTACTTCCAGTAATCTGTTGAAGTTTACTATTTCACTTATTGTGAAACTTCTATAATTGCTGAATTAATTAAAGTTGATGGCAGTACAATAATACAACTCCGATGCGAGTTTTGAAATTCAATAAGTCTCAAAACAGGTGCTTTCACTTCGAAGACTGAATGTAAGCTGTTATTGTGATATTGTTTTGTTACCCTTTTGACATTCTAGATGATCATAGCTCATTTTGATTTAGTTCAAAATTTTCCTGAATATTCGTTGAAAGCTTCACCTTAATACTCTTAGCTTGTGTAGTAGCAAGAGTTGAGTAGCAGTAGTAGCACGAGTAGCAGTATGCACATAGCACCTTTGTTTTTTTTTCGACATCCTCTTCGAAACACGATGAAAGCTTCAACCTAATACCATCAACCGTCCCTGAGACATTGGTTATTCGTCCTCTTGATAACCTATATGGGCCTAATGTGTTTATATTTAGTTCAATATAGTTTCAATATTGCCCGAAATTTTCGCCTTAATACCCTTAGCTTTAATAGCAGTTGAAGTAGCACCAGTAGTTATAGTAGTAGTAGCAGTAGTAGTAGTTGTGGGAGTAGAAGCAGTAGTATTATGCAAATATTGTCTTTTGGTTGATTACAAAGCCCCCACAACGAGCCTTCTAAGTTTTTATTTCACAAATACCTGTAAAACTGCTCCTACGATTTTGCTGACATACCCTTTTGACAACCTACATACGGATGGCGTGTTATGATTAAGTTTACCTTCCCCCTAAAAATTCTCTAAAAATTTCACCTTCATACCCTTAGGTGTAGTTGCAATAGTAGTCACAGCAGCAATATTAGTACACAACTTAATACAATTACCCATTGCTAAGATATTGTCGATATGTCCTTTTGATAAACTGTATATTTATATACTTCTTGAAATTTTCATCTTAATGCTCCTAGCCTTAGAAGTAGTTGTAAAAGAAGTAGTAGTTGGAGCAATAGTAATAGTAAAATAGATCTAGTAAATGTAGCAGTGGTAGTAGCATTAGTAGTAGTGTCCATGCATTACCTTTCGGTCAATTGATCTTTCCCTTTAAGTATTCTCTGAGAGTTCCAACTTAATACAAAGATCAATTCTTAAGATATGCTCTTTTGACAATCTAAATGCACATAGTGTCTTTTGTTAGTTTGAATTTGCCATCAATATTCTCTCAAATTTTATCTTCTTAGACTTAGCTTTAATAGTACTAGTATCACACCAGCTGTGGTGGTAGTAGGAGAAGTAGTTGCAGTATTAGTGTTTTATTTGTAGCAGTAGAAACAGTAGTAGCAGCAATATTAATATCAGTAGTAGCACATACTTCTTGCCTTTTGGTCAGTTTAACATCCCTTTTATGATGCCCCAGAAGTTTTACCTTGACACGGCAAGTCGTTCCAAAAATATTGCTGATGTGCGTTTTTGACGCACTTTTCATCTTATTACTCTAAGCCTTTCAATTTGTTGTAATTGAAGTAGTAGTTGGAGTAGTTTATTAACAATAGCAGAAAAAGTAGCGGTGGTAGTAGTGTTAGTAGTGACATGCACATATTATCTTTTTATCAATTGATCCTATCCTTAAAATATTCTCTGAAATTTCCAATTGAATACCTAAACGAATTCTTGAGATACACCCATTTGATAATATGCATGCATATAGTGTGTTTTGATTTAGTTTAAATTTCCCCTCAATAGTCTGCAGAATTTTCACCTTCATACGCGTAACCTTAAAGGTGCTGGTACCATAGTAGTAGTGGTAGTAGTAGGTAGAGTAGTAGCAGTAGTGGTAGATTTAGTAGTAGTAGCGTGTAAATTTGCCTTTTTGGTCAATTGATCATCTCCCTTTTCAATTCCTGAAAATTCCAAATTAATATACTGAGTCATTGCCGAGTTACGCTCTTTTGACAACCCATATACACATAACATGTTTTGATTTATTTCAACTCTCCCATCAACATTCTCTGAAAGACTCGCCTTGACGCACTTCGTATTTTAGGAAAGTAGAAGTTAAACATGCATAGCTTTCCTCAATAATATATACTATATGTAAACAATGAACAAATTTCTTAACTTACAGTCCCTGCCCTAAGGCCTGGGGGGGGGGGTAACCTCTCAAAGCACAAAATTACTGAACCTTTCAACTATCCTGGACAAAATAGATGGTTCAAAATTTTGTTTGGATGTTTGTTTTGGAAAATGGGTACGGGGGGCGGCTGGTTGCTCTCAAATCAATTTTGACTCTTAAAAAGGCCATTATAACTTCCAACTTCAAATCAAGTGAGCCCCATCTGAGGTATATACGACCGCCCATTCCATAAAAACCTTATATGCCCCCAGGGCATAACTTACAGGGCTCTGAGGGGTTGTGTCAGCCCTGGTTGCCCTCTATCAGTTTAGACTCTTAAAAAGGAGCAAGAACTTCAAATTTTCAGGTTTTTAGAAACATCCCTTCCATAAAAACCTTAAATCCCCCTGGGCATAACTTTTAATCCTTGCCCCAAGGCTCTGATGGTTCTTATCAACCCCAAAGGCCATGTTATATGATCTTTGGGCTATTTTTTAATGAAATGGCTATCTCAAAATTTCTGTTGGATGCATTTTGGGAATACACGACTTGTGGGTGGGGAAGGGGGGGGGAATTAGCTGTCCTCTGATCACTGACTCTTAAAAAGGGCACTAGAACTTCTGATTAACAATCCAATGAGCTCCCTGCGAAGTATATGTGACCACCCTATATTTACTTAGGCAGCGCTATCGCGCTGCCTATTATTCCTACCTGTCCTAAGCTGTTTTGCTCTTGCTTGGGGAGTGTTAGTGGCTGAGGTGACAACCGAATAATAGAGCAAAGTGACAAAAAAAGATGCTTTGCTGGCAAAATACCAACCATCATATGGGTGTGATTTCTTGATTCTTTTTATTTGGGGGGTTTTAGTAAAAAGAATGTGTTCTTAGTATGTAGCTTGTGGTACTTAAATGCTTAGCTAGTGATCTTTTTCGATAGGGGGGGGGGAATTTAAAAAAAGTAAAAATTTACGATAGTCAAGTAGTGTGAGAAAATTAAGAAATTTATGCATTTCATGGAATTGCGAAAATCCCTCTTCCGTCGGCATAACTGGTCGAATTAATTTGAAAAATTATATTTTGTTTTAATTTGTTTTTGGGGGTGAGGGGGAGACTCATAGGACATTCTATTTGGGGTATTTGAGACATACTCAATTAAGAATCACTCAAGAGCTTCCACGGTTCTCGAAATTCCAAAATCTAGACTTGGTCACTTTGGCCGATGAACTATTCATATTTTAACTTTGGTGAAGTAGTAACAGTCGAATCCTAGTGAAGGGATTTAAATTTTATTTGATATTTAAGCTAGAAAAACTTCACGAGAAATAATATGTCTATTTTTTTCAATTTCATTTGAATCTTTAAGAGGTTTATTTTTCTGAAAGTCAAATTTAGCTATCTACTAGAAGAAATATATTCAGTCTAAACGCTTAAATGCTATGGCACTTGTACTGTCAGGTATACTTTGAAATGTACAACTAACCAGCTGGAACCACCCCGAATTATTGTGCTCTTAATTCTTGCAAACTAATTACTTTCAAAAAAGTGTGCTGAATATTCTAAATTGCCTCATATTAGACAAAATATGGAACACTATGTATTCTAGATTTTCACAGAGTTTTTTTTAGTCCAATTGGCATAAAATCCCATATGTAATTTGTAAAGTATTTGGTGACTCTCGGAGTAAATGACAAACTACATGAAACATAAGTGACAAACTAGATGAGTTTGCATACTCAATTACAGCAGTATCAATTCACGAATATGTAGGGGGTACTTGTTTTTAAAAACTGGGGATGGAGGGGAACAAATTTATTTGAAAAATCTAGGAAGGGTAATTTTTTGCTATTTCTTCATTGAAAATGCCACAAAAAAGCCATTTTCACTGAAAATACAAAAATAAAGATGTTTTCGTTTTTTTGGGCGGGGAGGGGGGGGGTCTTGGAGAGAAGGAAAGGGAAAACTCCAACCTCTGCCCCCTTCGCCCATTAAAACTATCCACGCCCCTCCCCCAATTGAAACTACAACTCTACTGATAGTTTAAGTGTTTAAGAAAAGTCCTTTAACGGTATTAACTGTTATTAGGCCTAAGCCACTTAAGAATAACTTAATTTTCTAGTCAATTTTTTCTATGTCGCATAAACACCCCACAAGTTTACTTTTTTCTTAATAGTCAGGGAGTCACACTAGATAAATGTTGATATTTGAGGTTGTGCGTGATGAGCAAGTAGCAGAAGGTTTGAGAATACAATTTGATATAATCGATCATGGTGAATACAAAAATCAACATTTTAGTATACAAGTGGGTGCAACATCCCGATGTCTTCAAATTCCCTAAAAATCGAACTCAACTGGCAAAAGTTAAAATCAATAAAAAATTCCAAACTGCTCCAACTAATTACTCAATTAATGCACAAACCCAAGAAAATTGAATAACAATCAATATCCCTTTTTTCAAAATTGTTTCATTCCTTGCCAAGCGCTTTAGGAATATTCTTGATCAATCTTGAAAATTTGCCTGTATAAGGTGCATCTTTGTTAATAGATTCTGTTGTAAATTTATCGTTTTACAATTTGAATGATCTAGGAACTTTCTAACAGTTGTCGTTTTTGAAGCATTAGTGAAGAAGCAGAGTGACATCTATCCAAGATGAATGCGCCTGTCCCGGTTTATCTCAGTGAGTTCCCATGAATTCACGCTCAATCCTTATCGATGCATTGATGACAGTTTGCTCAATATTCATACTCTTGAGACAGTCAATAGTGAGGTGGCTGACAGTCTTCTCGACATGTAAGCTATTGGAAATAGATCGCTTGAGTTCTGCTCAGGCAGAGATAAAGATGCTTTTAGAAAAGTGAAAATTATGAATATTGAGCAAGCAAAACAGGAAAAGGAAACCAGTTTTTAGTGTCGTAAATAGACTCATCAATATTGAGCTCCAAACTATCAAAAATATATCGGTGATTCTTGACATTATGGGCGACACAGGACCTCACCCTATGAAGAACTTGCTCCTATGTACCTTCTATCTTCGAGAGAAATGCAATTTCTGGAAAGGTGGTACTTAAGTCAGGAATCAAGTTAGCAATACTGGTCTGGTCCCGGGGTTTGGTACCAGTTGCTGCAAGATTGGGTGACAGGCTTGCCATCTGTCTCTACAAAGAAGATCTGGCAACTGAAGCCTTAACGATTGTCAACGCAAAGATATGCGGAACATCCTGCACCTCATCTTATGTGCGCAGACACTGAAATTGATCATAGTTCTGCTTGATTCTGATTGAAGGTTGTCTTAATCTATGAATATAAGTGAAAACGAGGGACGCAGAACGGATTGGGCTCTATATACCGTAAATACCAAACTGATCTATATTATAAATGTGTAAATGAAAAAAAGTCAGTGAGTTGAAAAAAAAATTTGTTCAAAAGAAAAGATAATTTCTGATGATACAGTATTTTTTTTTCCTAATAATTGTTGGGATAGTAAAACATGGAACTTTTTTCTGAGGGTAAAAAAATGTACTGGTTGTCCGAGGTTAAAAACTTATAACAAACTCTCTCAATGGAGGGTGAAAAAAAAAACTGGGCTGAATCTTGTGCTGGCTCATCATGGAAAGTGTTTCTTATGGCTATTTTTATAATATGATTTTTGAATTTTGAAATAGCCTTTTCAGGTTAAATTACCAAAAATTTCCTTATAAATTTTTCAACTAAACGAAATTTTGAATCAAATAATTGTTCAATCGTACTCTTTACAAATTAGTTATTTTTCTTTCTTTTCCTCTTTTTTTTACTGTGTGCCAAGTCCACATTGTTGGTTTCTGAACGGTATTTTCCATTTTAGCGAGATGAAATCTGTGACCCATGTCTGATTACATATTCAGCAGTCAGCCAAGTAATATTGTCAGGCTCATGTAAACCAAAATACCCTTCCTTGTAATGTCTATTTTTAACTGTACAGATGTACATGCACATTTAAAACCCAATTATTGGTCAGAAAATATTCGAATTCTATACGGTTTATTATCTGATTTTGTGAATTCAGAAAATAAACACTATAGTTAGACTCCCTTCTCTTTGGCCGGAAAAACAGCAATGGGCCTAAGTACTTCTAACTTGCTTGAATCTTCCTTTAAATATTTTCAAGCTCGTATTGTGAAACAAAAAGAGAAATATGTATATTTACACAGGGTGGTTACCTCTTGGCTTGGTCTGAAATTGTGTCAATAAGGTATTATGTTTGGTCTATCTGGTACTTCTTGTCTTTTATAATAATTTTAGGGTCAAACATTACTCTTGCGAATTTATTTCGAGGAAAATCTATAACCAGTGGCTTCGACATGATTATAAAGTCCTTTCAATTGTGTAAAAATTGATGTCAATTAGGTACCTTATTTTGCGCCCTTTAATATTCCATGTCCTTTTTAAGGGTCAAGCAAATATACTTATAAATCCTTATATCTTGCAGATTCACAGCCTAACAGCAAGAAACGTTCCTCGTGAATTCCGGAAGGGCTTGGAACTAAGTCGTGTCAGACCCCAAGACAAAATCGTAAAGTTGCTATCTCCTTCTCGTGCTAATGATAGTGCAAAAGTTACTATTCCAGCTAGACAAAGCGAATCAAAAGCTGCTGCATCTACAAAAGGTGTTAAAAGTGGTATTGCATCTACAAAAGGTATTAAAAGTGGTATTGCCAAACGTGCCGCCTTTTGGGACAATCGGATTGTCAACGGGATAGTGGAAGACAATGAGGTAGCTGATAATTTTCCAGAGCTGCTTTGAGTAATATTTAGATTTTGCAATAATTCAAAGGTGTTATTTTTGTTGTATCCTAAATAATAATGTTTGTTCTTTGCGAAAATGTCTACATTCTAATTTGATTCCTTTCGTAGAATATACTGAAATAATGCCGTGTTTCAGCGTAAATTATAGATCTTATTTTTTGCCTTTTCACTTTAGGAATATTGAGAATCCCACCGGAACAGAGAAGGCAGAAGGTTAACTTAAAAACAGTCCAAAATCAGCAAAAATTTTTTTTTTGTTAATTCAGTCTTTAGTAGATGGCAACTACTGCTGCAATCATTATGGATGGTTTTGCCAAAACACTCATTGACTTAAAGTGGAAGTATAATCTCCAAAATATTTTCTTTTTACCATGGAGAGCAATTATTTAGCGAACTCAATATTGATTTTAAGTTACCTCGACAAGTAAAATGAAAGTAAAGCAAATAAAAGACAAAGCAAATTAAGTAACAGATATAAATGTTACAAAAAAATAATTTAAGTTTCATTCAACTAAAGCACAGTGGACCTCTCTCTGAATCGTAGAAGAGGAAGCAAATCATTTTCAGGAAGAATTTTCTGAGCTGAGTAAAGTGTTTTTCTAGGTGAAATAAAAAAACCTCCTAGGAAAGAGAGGGTCCTAAGATTGCTGTTAAGGTGCAGTTTCAAGACTTGCACATCATCTCCCCGTCCTTTTCCCCCAAAAATATATCGTTAATAAAATAGGGTGTATAATACATGTTGAACATTCTTCGAGCTTATTGGATTGCTTCTTTCCGCCATTATTCTAATGAACCCCATTTAAGTTTTTTTTTTTTTTTTAGTTTTAATGCTTTACGTATGAAAAAAAAATGCTCTTCTGGTTTCTTCTATTTTATTTTGCTATGATAATACTTTTTATAAAAACAAAAGAAAAGCTGTTTAGACCCTCAAAAAATTGGTATAGATATTAAAAACTCTAAATGAAAACGTGGTACCTTGAGCAAATAAATACGCTGCCCCTAAATGTCCATTTTTCTTAGGTTTTTATATTATTTGCATGTTTGGGAGATTTCGACGAAGTTTATTTTCGAAAAATTAAGGCATTCGTATATATTGATCTAGAAAAGCAAGCGAAATAAAGAGCAGCAGATTAGATCCTGCATGTTAAGGTTTTAATGGTTAGAATTACTATGGTCACATCATGGTTCCGTAGTTTCCTTTTCCTTTAATTAATTTAAGAATACTTTTCGAGTTAGAAGTTTTTTAAATAAAAGTAAAGAGCCATGTTAAACTTAAGACCAGCAGAAATAAATTTTTACAATCAATCAAACTCAAAACGACCAGGATAAATGAAACCCAAAATGAATAGAAATTAAATAAATAATAATTGCAAATATACAGATAACAGGTACTAATATAAATGAACAAGTAAATCTTAAAACGAATAAAAATTAAGTTGAATTTTCAAGCCAAACTTAAAACGAACATAAATAACTACAAACAAAAATTTGAATACCATCCCCTTCCCCCTCTCCTAACCATAATTCTAAAGCCTATTGCGTCATTTGTATTTTGCTGAAAACTATATGTGTCTTCAATAGTCCTCGGAAAGAAATAATAAAAGTAAACTGAATATTTAGTATATTATGATATTAATTGAGGAACACTCAGCAATTGAAGATTTTAGTTCACTGTAATTTTTATTTTCATATCTCAATTTTATAAATACGAAATAAAATATTTGTAATATAATACGTTTTCAGTAAGGCACAATGCGTTTCAAGTAGATGTAGTAGCAGTTGCAGCCACAGCTGCAAGTTTTGGCAGTCAGAAGCAGTCAAAGTCATAGTCGCAACCAGTCGCATTTGCAGCCAGAATAGTAGTAGTGGCCAGGAAAGTTTCAAGTTAATACTCCTGCCCATTTCTAAGATATCGTAGGTACGCCTTTTAGATATCTTTGCTGCAGAGAGTTTCTTTTAATTTAGCTCAACGTACCCCTCAAAGTTTCCCAAAATTTCGCCTCGGTACCCTTAGCCTTTTTGGACACAGCCAGGACCAAAAATTCCCACCTTTTTCAGTGGTAAGCCCTGCATGTAAAAATGAAAAATTTTGAAATAAAATGGCTTTTAAAATTCTATGAGTAGAAAGGCCACCTTTAGTCCTCCTACTTCGATTGAAGCATTCCATATTATGACCAGGGAGATAATAGAGGCTCAGTTTTTGAATCAGGGAAAGTGTTACAACGGCCATACGTACTATTTGTTTCAAACCATCAAAGGTAAAAAAAAACTCTTCAAAGGAAGAACAAAGACCTTGAACATTTAGATGGAGTACAGAAAAGCTAACAACTCCTTTGGATACTTGATCAACATCTGACATATATTTACTTACAACTAAAATATGGGGATTTAATAGTAATTTATTCGACTGAGTTACTGGAGTATTTATCATGCTAAGAACTTTGACTGAGTTATTCTGGAGCTGAAGTAGTTGCTCCCCCAAAGAAGAGAACTCATCTAACGAGGAGAACCCACTCATACAGGAGAACTGATTTTCTACATAACTTGCTTTTGTATCGTTTGAATTACTATCCATTATGGATCCTAAATACCTTCAAAGATACCAACAGACACAATAGTAATAAAAATAATACAGTAACAGTAATAATAAAATGATAGTAATTAAAAAAACGAATGAATGGCACTGAAAAATAATAACGATCACCTTCATCTTCTAGGATCAACTTTTCCATTTTCATTCAGTATTCGCTAACGACAATTCTTAAATTTAGCTAGCTTTGACATCACCCCGGATAAACCATAAGTAATTTCTTGATTTGTGAGCTTCACAAGGACAGTCGCCGGAGTGTTTATAGAATTGGTAGGGTTGATGGAGCTTAGGAATCTGTGTCTGGTATTTGTTAATCCTCAAGACTGAATGGCAATTAACAGACCCATCTTTCTCACATCAAGTACAGCCACATTTAATTTAACTTCTGGTGTTCAACTAACTCCCTGGCTCTGAGAATGCTAGAAAAACAAATATCTTTTCCTGCTCGAAATTGTTCATCTTTTCTTCAAGCTTTGCAACACGAAAATTGAGTGATTGGATCTGAGCTTTGATGCCTACTAGGAATTTGGAGAATTTTTAGATTGAATCGATATTGGTCCTCCATCATTTGGCGGACTAACATTCATTTTTACTTTTTGTCTGAATGTCCTACTTCAGATTAGCTTCAACTTTCTCTACTTTTGCTTTAGTGAAGTTAAACTGACTACGAATAATTGATGCATCTACGCCTATATAAGTGACAACATCTTTTTTTTCCCATTTCTCTTATTTTTTAACTCTGTGTGAATATGTGGAGGATCTTCGCATTCGCAGGAAGCAGTCTTTACTTCTTTTGTGCTTTCTTTTGAGGCATTGACATAATTTTGCTAAAATTCCAGTAGGTATATCGACAACATTCCTTAGGTCATTGAGCCCGTAGCAAAAAACAGTGTATGAAAATTTTTTCACTTTGGTTCATGAGCTTGGCTACGCAAACCGAGCATACCAGGTAATCCTGGAAACGAGAAAAGATCACGTCCCTTTCTTTGTGTATTACCACAGTCAAATATGAATTCTGAGGCCTTGAGGAAAGATCATAAAAAAATAAAAACTGATTTATCTTTATTCGAGTAGGCCCAAAGCTCCCGTTGGAAACATCAATGTTGAGATAAGTGGTCCAGAAGATCGTGGAGGTAGCTTCATTCTCTAAAGTACTCTGATATTCAATCTCCATAGTCATTATAATAATTTCCAATAATTGAAACGAGCTAAACAGACAGTTTAGAGCAGTTCAAAACAGTTCACTTCACCGGAAATCGTTTACTATACAGACCCTTTCATTTAGGTGCCAACTCGATGAATGCTAGATTGCTACTGTAAAATAAAAGTTTAAAATATAAAAATAAAAGCAGAATAATCTTTCAATGAACAAATTTTACCATGTCATATGTGTCAATGTCATCATTTCCTCTAGATAAGACGGTTTGATTTGACTGCCACAAAGCATCCTTTTACGGAAAATTCTCTCCTTGTTCAACCGTTTGTCAAGGTGACAAGACAAACACGATCACCTGTAGGAGAAAAATCAATTCAACTGTTGGTTCCTATAGATGGTTCATGAAACAAGTGATAAAGTATTTCATACAAGCGAAACTTGTTCAATGTAAAACAATACGTTTTAGGAGTTGCCGTGTCAGAAACTGGTTAGGTCGAGAAATCTACCCAACCCTTCAATCCCTATTCTCACGGGCACCAAATCTAGGGGGTAGGAATTTTAGAGGCTCGTCCAGAATTTTATAGTATTGGTATGGGACCCGCACCATTTTTTACTTTTTATTTTAATTAGCCAAGCTTTCAAGAAATTTAGTTTAATGATTCTAGAACATGTATGAAATGTTGTGAATTAACTTGGACTATTATTAGCTGCAGACCGAAATAGTCCTACAAGCTAATTTTTCCATCCTAAATGCGGTATGTCAAAAGGTCTTCATATTACAAATGTGAAAAAACTGAGGGAAGCCTTCATACTTATACGATAAATGAGTGTAACCACCTTTCTGTATCATAATTTCAGTGGTGCCAATTTATGAAAATTTAGGGGGGCAAAAGGTATTTTTTCAAAAACTCAAAGCTTATTGTTTTTTCAGTTTATTTTCAACGAAAACATAGAGTAAAGCTATCTTTAATGGGAAGACCCCAAAGAAAGGTATTTTCAAAATCTGGGCTTAAATCAAAAGCTTGGCTTAATTAACCAAGTTTTCAGAAAATTTTGTTTAATGATTGTAGGCCATGTAAAATATTATGAATTTACATGGAAAATTACTGGCTGCAGACCAAACTTGTGCTACAAACCAATTTTTTCATCCTCATTGCGGTATATCAAAAGGCCTTAAATTGCAAAATACAAATATTACAAGAATATGAAAAAAACTGAAGCAAGCTGTCAGATTTGTATGATCAATGAGTGTAACCACCTTTCTGTATCATAGTTTCAGTGGTGCCAATCAATGAAAATTTAAGGGGGGGGGGGGCGAAGGGAATTTTTTAAGATCTAGGAGGGGGGCCAACTTGTTGTTTTTATATTTTTTTCAACGAAATTATAGAGTAAAGGTATTTTTAATGGAAATACCCCTAAGGAAGGTTTTTTTCAAAATATGAGGGGGGGGGGGAGGATCAAAAGCATTTAAGTTGTCCTTATTGAAAAACTGTAGTAGTTTTATCACCTGAATAGATGCCACTTAATATAGAAACATCATTGCAACACGCAACAGGCAAATCATTGAAAAAAATTGATTGCAAAGAAATTGCAATAGTGAATTTAATAAGAATGGGGGAATCTATCAGTTCAGACAATCAAACGTAGAAAACTCGCTTGGCTCCTGTGTCAACTGCTTCCAGTACTGGAAAAGAAACCTTAAATAATATTTGCTGGTGGCAAGGAAGAAAAAGCACAAAGAGCTTGAAAAAACGCGGTTTGTAATCTATCACAAATCAATAGATAGGGGCTCTTTTTTAGCTTTTAGGAGGGGCTATTAGGCCTTCAAAACGAGACAAATGCGATTCTATTTGAGCCGTCTGATAGGGCAATACTTTTAAAAGTATGAGAGACGACATGAAAATTTATAAAGGTTCTTATAACTAAATGAAATATTTAAAGATCAGTTACGCCAATTGATTCAACATGTGGGGCTTAAGGGGTCGGTAATAGCTATTGGTTTTGTAATGAATGGCACAAACGGCCTATCTGATTATTTAAAAGGTTTAAATGAGGCCGGTGAACATTTGAGGGGGGTTGGCTCCTCCTCAACACCTCACTCTTTACGCTAAAGTTTTTAGTACCTTTAAAAAGCTTCCTATTCTTCTAATTAAACGAACCTTGTATTCCAGGAATCGTTCTCAAAGGATTGGGGCAAAATTCAAACTTAAGTGGAAAGAGCTAGGTGTTGAGGTGGGGGCGATCCCCCTCATATACGTTATAATTTCTATTCGTTTTAAGTTTTAATGTTGCTTCTTACTTTCAAATTCCCTCCCCATGGAAAGTTCTCCCCATGAAAAATCCCCCCAGTAGAAATTTCGTCTCTTGCACCCGAAAAACGTATGCATACTTCTCAATAACAAATACTATACGTGAACAATGGGCAAATTTTATAACTTAAAGACCCTTCTCCAGGAGCTATGGGGTGAAGGGGGGGTGTCATTTTCTCTCCAAAGACATAGTTATTTGGCCTTACAGCTATTTTAAACAAAATAGCTATCTCAAAATTATGATCGGACGATTTTGAGTAAAAAATGGCGTGGTAGGGGACATAGTTGCCCTCCAATATTTTCAGTCTCTTGAAAAGGGTACTAGAACTTTGAATCTCCCTCAAATGAGCCCTCTCTCGATATCCTAAAACTACTGGGTCGATACAATTACCCCTGGAAAAAAAAATTAAACACGCATCCGCGATCTTTCTTCTGGCAAAAAGTAAAAAAAATCACATTTTTGCAGGTAGAAGCTTGAAACCTCTACAGTAGGGTACTCTGGTTTGCTTAATCTGATGGTTAAATTTGTATGTAAATTATATGACTTTTAGGGGTGTTTCTCCTTTTTTTCGAAAATCAGACGAAATTTCTCAGGCTCGTAATCTTTGATGGATTAAGACTAAACTTAATGAAACTTATATATTTAAAATATATATTTAATATGCATCAAAAATTACTTATATATTCAATGGTATCAAAATTCTGTTTTTTAGAGTTTTGGTTACTATTAAGCTGGGTCAGTCCTTACTTACAGTTCGTTACCACGAACTGACTGATAAACAGGATTTTTCATGCAGTTCTCTGCCAGTTCTTTATATTTTTCAAAGGAACCTTTCTTTACGACAGAGTGAAAATACGGCTTTTTAAAGACATATTAATCAAAAAACTTTTTGCACAAAGTTTTTCAAAAAAAGTAAAGAACTGTATTAAACCAAAAATGAACCAAAATAGAATTAAATAATCTACCAAGCATACAACTACCGCAAACCAGTATCAATAAATAAATGAAACCCAAAACAAACAGAAATTAAAATAAGTCAAACTCAAAACGAGCAGAAATTAATCTAATTTGTGCTTTACTGAAAAAAATTCAAATGAAATTTACTGAAAAAATGTGCATTGTCAGTTTAATATACATATACTGATATTTATTCCTTAAGATCTTAATTAAGTTTGTTTTCTTAAAATTACAAGTGAAAACATTTAAAAGAATTTTTGTCAGTAAAGTACAAATTATATTCTGTCTTTTAGAAAGCATCGGACTTAGAATCATATTCAGATTAATCTCTGCTCGTTTTGAGTTTGGCTTATTTTAATTTCTGTTTGTTTTGGGTTTCATTTATTTATTGATACTGATTTGTGGTAGTTGTTATCATCCTCAAAGACCTAATTTCCAGAACTTTCAACTACGTTGAACAAAATGGCTATCTCAAAATTTTGATTGGATGTTTTGGGATAAATGTTGGGCGTGGAAGGGGTGTTAGTTGATTTCCAATCACTTTAGACTATTAAAAAGGGCACTAGCCATTTCAATTTCCAATCGAATGAGCCCTATTGTAAGTTTATACGACAGCGCTTTCTATAAAAACCTATAAATAACTCCACTCAACCTATTAAAAATAGACCTTCTAGGCTGTCTGCCAGGAAGGCAAGATTAGCTTCAAAAACTTGTCTGTAAGTATTTTAATTCCAGCTGAATGAATTGTTTCTCTGTCCATTCCGTTTGGAGTACTAGTCCCGGTTAAACTTCTTTGACGTAATGATATCAGGGTTGTTTTAGAACATTTTTTTTTAAACAGTTTTAATGATTGAATTTTAATGTAAGTTTCTTTTATAGTGTTTTTATTCTCTTCGTCTGTTTTGCTGAGGACGGCCCTTGGATATATGGTCGAAATATTAATTTAAAGTTGCTTTCCACTGTATTGTATAAAAATTTCCCTGTTGTTCTACTTATTTGACCACCATCTGCAAGTGCCATATGGCACAAAAATAGCACATGATGTGCCATTTCTCAAGGGGTGGGGCTAGTGGGCTACAAAAACATCGTAGACAGATGTTTAATAGCTCACATTAAAGCTATTTCTCATATCTACGGTTATTTATAAATTCCATCAATTTCAACTGCCAAATGGCACTAAAATGGCACTATTGATGCAATGTCCCAAGTGGAAAAGCTAGGGGCTAGTAGACTGCCAGAGCTTCTTCGAGAGATGTTCAATGACTGATTTGAAAGCTATTGCTCATATCTACGTGATTTAAATCAGTTTTGCCATTCGTAACTTCCAAATAGCGCAAAAAACGACACCTTTTGAACCACTTCTTAAGTTGAAAAGCTTTGAAGTATAAAACGGTACCATTGCAATAATTATGTTCCAAAACCCTGAACTGGAGATTTACAAGGGAACCTTCCCATGTACTCCCCCTTCCAGGCCCCTTAGTAAGTCTCATAAGTCTGTTGGGAGAATTTACTATAAACCCTTTAACACGGTCAGAATCAAAAGTCAAAAATCATCTTTAGGAAAAAACTGCCTAGTGGAAACAAGGCGGTTTTTTGGTTCGTCTTAAAAGTAAAAGTTTACTGCGAGAAGAAATTTATGACGGTTTCGAAAAAAAACCTGAATTCCCTCGAAAATGGAGTCATATAAGAATGAAAAGTGTACCATTGGAATCACCATGGTCGAAACCCTTTTACAGAGCAATTACAGTTTTCCTCCTTGAACAACAAAGAAAATGACTTTTTCCTTGTTGTAGCACTGATGCGTCTCCCGTTTTTTTTCTTTTTTTTCTTTTTTCTAGCAGAGCTAGGGGGTGACCAGAACATCACACAGAGATGTATAATCGCTCATTCGAACGGAAATTAATTTTTGTAGTGTCTTTTTCAAGTGATCAAAAATATTGTAGGGCAACTAGCCCCCCCCTCCACTGAAGATCCCCTCCCCCCAAAGTCATCCAATCATAATTTTGAGATAGTCATTTTGTTCAACGTATTTCAAAGGTCAAATATATTCGGTTTTTGTGATGATACGACCCTCCATACTCCCTGGAGAAAGGGCTGCACACGGTATCGGTATCCGGCGTATTTATATTACGCGTGTCGGCGTGAGCGTATTTCTATTGGGCTTATTGGTATCGCATGTGTCTTGACAGATGCTTAATAGCTCATATAACAGATATTGATCATATCTACGTGAGTGGCGTAATTTTGTCCAAATCCTGGGGTGGGGGGGCAAAGGTGGATCCAAATTTTCCAAATCAAGTGAAAATGGAAAAATGAGCCATATATTACCATAGAGGCAAAGATATACTAAAGAAAACTGACCTGTTTCTCTGGATGCTTGAATTATGAAGGCTTATCTTGTTTTTTTTTTCAGAAACGAAAATGAGGTCTGCGGGGGGGGGGGGCAAACTTAGGTCTGAAGGGGGCAGTTGCCTCCCCCTGCCCCATATTAAATTACGCCCTTTCTACGCCCTTCCTATAAATTCCTACATCATCGATTAACTTAAAAACACACAGAAAATTGGTAGCATTAGTCTATGCCCTCTTGAAAGAAAAATTACTGGTACTTACGTATTATACAAACACACTCAAGAAGGACTGTTAGGTTAATCATAAGTAGTAATAGTGCATAAGGTTTCACACCTACGCCTGAGGCATGAATATACAGTGCAGTTTAACTGATACATTGACTTACCAAGGACAACCACCTATTACTATGAATGATAGATGAGTTACCAGACGGATTTCTAAGGCAAAAGTGACCAATCCCTTTATATTATAGACCTATAAAGTGATCAGACATGTTATATTTGGAACTATGGAGGAGATTTTGTAATGCGATCAGACTGGTTTAGACACAGGTTTCTAAGCTAAAACTTTTGATTGTCACATTACGTATTCAAAGGTTTATTGCGCCTTCTGTAAAAAATTGTCAAAGAGTAATAAGTTCTAGGCTGAAGGTATCTTACATCTTGTCTAGAATTGATTGGTATATAGTTTTAAATCATTTTGCTTAAAGGCTAACTCTAATTGCAAAAAAGGGTATAGCATTTGCGAATTGGACTGTATGAACGATATTAATTGTTGATTGAATAATAGGGATGTGAATGATCCTGATAACAGGTGCTAATATAAATAAAGAAGTAAATCTTAAAACGAACAAAAATTAAACTGAATTTTCAAGCCAAACTTAAAACGAACATAAATAACTACAAACAAAAATATGGATACCATCCCCTTCTCCCTCTCCTAACCATAATTCTAAAGCCTATTGCGTCATTTGTATTTTGCTGAAAACTATGTGTCTTCAATAGTCCTCGAAAAGAACTAATAAAAGTAAACTGAATATTTAGTATATAATGATATTAATTGAGGAAAACTCAGCAATTGAAGATTTTAGTTCACTGTAATTTTTATTTTCTTTTCTCAATGTTATAAATACGAAATAAAATATTTGTAATATAATACGTTTTCAGTAAGGCACAATGCGTTTCAAGTAGATGTAGTAGCAGTTGCAGTCACAGCTGCAAGTTTTGGAAGTCAGAAGCAGTCAAAGTCATAGTCGCAACCAGTCGCATTTGCAGCCAGAATAGTAGTAGTGGCCAGGAAAGATTCAAGTTAATACTCCTGCCCATTTCTAAGATATCGTAGGTACGCCTGTTAGATAACTTCGATGCAGAGAGTTTCTTTTAATTTAGCTCAACGTACCCCTCAACGTTTCCCAAAATTTTGCCTCGTTACCCTTAGCCTTTTTGGACACAGCCAGGACCAAAAATTCCCACCTTTTTCAGTGGTAAGCCCTGCATGTAAAAATGAAAAATTTTGAAATAAAATGGCTTTTAAAATTCTATGAGTATAAAGGCCACCTTTAGTCCTCCTACTTCGATTGAAGCATTCCATATTATGACCAGGGAGATTTCTTTATTTGTGAGCTTCACAGGGACAGTCGCCGGAGTGTTTATAGAATTGCTAGGGTTGATGGAGCTTAGGAATCTGAGTCTGGTATTTGTTAATCCTCAAGACTGAATGGCAATTAACAGACCCTTCTTTCTCACATCAAGTACAGCCACATTTAATTCAACTTCTGGTGTTCAACTAACTCTCTGGCTCTAAGAATGCTAGAAAAACAAATAGCTATTAATGCTCGAAATTGTTCATCTTTATTTCAAGCTTTGCAACACGTAAATTGAGTGATTGGATCTGAGCTTTGATGCCTACTAGGAATTTGGAAAATTTTTAGATTGAATTGGTCCTCTATCATTTGGCGGACTGATTTTCATTTTAATTTTTGCTGAATGCCCTACTTCAGATTAGCTTTAACTTTTTCTGCTTCTGCTTTAGTGAAGTTAAACTGACTACGAATAATTGATGCATCTACGTCTATATAAGTGACAACATTTTTTTTCCCCGTTTCTCTTATTTTTTAACTCTGTGTGAATATGTGGAGGATCTTCGCATTCGCAGGAAGCAGTCTTTACTCATTTTGCGCTTTCTTTAGCGGCATCGATATAATTTTGCTGAAAATCCAGTAGGTATATCGACAACATTCCTTAGGTCATTGAGCCCGTAGCAAAAAACAGTGTATGAAAAAGCTTTTCACTTTGGTTCATGAGCTTGGCTACGCAAACCGAGCATACCAGGTAATCATGGAAACGAGAAAAGATCACGTCGCTTTCTTTGTGTATCACCACAGTCAAATATGAATTCTGAGGCCTTGAGGAAAGATCATAAAAAAATAAAAACTGATTTATCTTTATTCGGGTAGGCCCAAACCTCCCATTGGAAAAATCACCGTTTAGATAAGAGGTCCAGAAGATCGTGGAGGTCTTGTACTTTGGATTCTCTAAAGTACTTTGATATTCAATCTCCATAGTCATTATAATAATTTCCAATAATTGAAACGAGCTAAACAGACAGTTTAGAGCAGTTCAAAACAGTTCACTTCACCGGAAATCGTTTGCTATACAGACCCTTTCATTTAGGTGCCAACGCGATGAATGCTAGATTGCTACTGTAAAATAAAAGTTTAAAATATTATAAAAATAAAAGCAGAATAATCTTTCAATGAACAAATTTTACCATGTCATAAGCGTCAATGTCATAATTTCCTCTAGATAAGACGGTTTGATTTGACTGCCACAAAGCATCCTTTTGCGGAAAATTCTCTCCTTGTTCAACCGTTTGTCAAGGTGACAAGACAAACACGATCACCTGCGGGAGAAAAATCAATTCAACTGTTGGTTCCTATAGATGGTTCAGGAAATAAGTGAAAAAGTCTTTCATACAAGCGAAACTTGTTCAATGTAAAACAATACGCTTTAGGAGTTGCCGTGGCAGAGACTGGTTAGGTCGAGAAAGCTACCGAACCCTTCAATCCCTATTCTCACGGGCACCAAATCTAGGGGGTAGGAATTTTAGAGGCTCATCCAGAATTTTATAGTATTGGTATGGGACCCGCACCATTTTTTACTTTTTATTTTAATTAGCCAAACTTTCAAGAAATTTAGTTTAATGAATCTAGAACATGTATGAAATGTTGTGAATTAACTTGGACTATTATTAGATGCAGACCGAAATAGTGCTAGAAGCTAATTTTTCCATCCTAATTGCGGTATGTCAAAAGGTCTTCATATTACAAATGTGAAAAAACTGAAGGAAGCCTTCATACTTATACGATAAATGAGTGTAACCACCTTTCTGTATCATAATTTCAGTGGTGCCAATTTATGAAAATTTAGGGGGGCAAAAGGTATTTTTTCAAAAACTCAAAGCTTATTGTTTTTTCAGTTTATTTTCAACGAAAACATAGAGTAAAGCTATCTTTAATGGGAAGACCCCAAAGAAAGGTATTTTCAAAATCTGGGCTTAAATCAAAAGCTTGGCCTAATTAACCAAGTTTTCAGAAAATTTTGTTTAATGATTGTAGGCCATGTAAAATATTATGAATTTACTTGGAAAATTACTGGCTGCAGACCAAACTTGTGCTACAAACCAATTTTTTCATCCTCATTGCGGTATATCAAAAGGCCTTAAATTGCAAAATACAAATATTACAAGAATATGAAAAAAACTGAAGGAAGCTGTCAGATTTGTATGATCAATAAGTGTAACCACCTTTCTGTATCATAGTTTCAGTGGTGCCAATCAATGAAAATTTAAGGTGGGGGCGAAGGGAATTTTTTAAGATCTAGGAGGGGGGCCAATTTGTTGTTTTTATATTTTTTTCAACGAAATTATAGAGTAAAGGTATTTTTAATGGAAATACCCCTAAGGAAGGTTTTTTCAAAATATGGGGGGGGGGGAGGATCAAAAGCATTTAAGTTGTCCTTATTGAAAAACTGTAGTAGTTTTATCACCTGAATAGATGCCACTTAATATAGAAACATCATTGCAACACGCAACAGGCAAATCATTGAAAAAAATTGATTGCAAAGAAATTGCAATAGTGAATTTAATAAGAATGGGGGAATCTATCAGTTCAGACAATCAAACGTAGAAAACTCGCTTGGCTCCTGTGTCAACTGCTTCCAGTACTGGAAAAGAAACCTTAAATAGTATTTGCTGGTGGCAAGGAAGAAAAAGCACAAAGAGCTTGAAAAAACGCGGTTTGTAATCTATCACAAATCAATAGATACGGGCTCTTTTTTAGCTTTTAGGAGGGACTATTAGGCCTTCAAAACGAGACAAATGCGATTCTATTTGAACCGTCTGATAGGGCAATACTTTTAAAAGTATGAGAGACGACATGAAAATTTATAAAGGTTCTTATAACTAAATGAAATATTTAAAGATCAGTTACGCCAATTGATTCAACATGTGGGGCTTAAGGGGTCGGTAATAGCTATTGGTTTTGTAATAAATGGCACAAACAGCCTATCTGATTATTTAAAAGGTTTAAATGAGGCCGGTGAACACGGTTCACTACTCCCACGGTCATTTAAAAAAAATGAAACATCATTCTCGCTATTTTAGACTATTACTTTTTTTTAAACTTACACCAGAACTGCTTTTCTCTGAAACTTCACCACTACTCTTAAGTTTGAGCTCATAGAACTTAGAATTTTGGGGCTGAATAAATACCATTTTTCTAACTCTTCACTATTAGATCCTTATAATATTCAACAACACTTTGCTTTCAAATAGAATGAAAGAATGTCTTTTGATAGATAGGCCTATACTATGCTTTGGTTTGGAGAGATAGGCATATGCCTGACTGCAGACTACTTCAAAGATGGTCTGAGTCTACCTCTTCAAATTTTGAACCGTTCCAGGGTTATATCTTATGTTTTTCGTATAATTAATTGTTACATTTTTAATTTTCCTTTCATTTTTCTTGTATAATTGTATTACTCCGCCTCTTTTGTATTCCGCCACCTATAGTGGGCATTTTCCGATGCAATTTTTATAAGGAGGTTCCAAGTTTTAATAAACATAGTTACTCTAGAGGTGCTATTTCTGTCAGTGTGGGTAAGTTAGTTTGGAATACAGCTGGTGATTACATACTAGGGGGGCAGATAATTAAGTAGACAATAACTGGTTAATTTTGCTTATAGGACAGAAACCAGATGGAAAATAGATATATACGTTTTAATTCTCGTTCAATTATCTTCCCAATTACATTAATCACTACCATCCTAATTGTTTTCCAACTCTCCTCTCCTAAAAGGGTCAGATATAGTTCTCGGTCATAGGTGATATATATATTTTTTTAATTGTCTCCTTTTGGCATTATGAACCAACTGTTGGCGAGAAAGAAGTTCAAAAGCACCTACAAAATCAGCTAACTTTTGTATATAGCCTGGGACAACTCTTTAGGGGCAAAGTAAATAAAAGAAAAACAAGTTTTTTCAACTGAAAGTAAGGAACAACATTAAAAATTAAAACGAACGGAAATTATTACGCATTTGAGGGGGGTTGGCTCCTCCTCAACACCTCACTCTTTACGCTAAAGTTTTTAGTACCTTTAAAAAGCTTCCTATTCTTCTAATTAAACAAACCTTGTATTCCAGGAGTCGTTCTCAAAGGATTGGGGCAAAATTCAAACTTAAGTGGAAAGAGCTAGGTGTTGAGGTGGGGGCGATCCCCCTCATATACGTTATAATTTCTATTCATTTTAAGTTTTAATGTTGCTTCTTACTTTCAAATTCCCTCCCCATGGAAAGTTCTCCCCATGAAAAATCCCCCCAGTAGAAATTTCGTCTCTTGCACCCGAAAAACGTATGCATACTTCTCAATAACAAATACTATACGTGAACAATGGGCAAATTTTATAACTTAAAGACCCTTCTCCAGGAGCTATGGGGTGGGGGGGGGGTGTCATTTTCTCTCCAAAGACATAGTTATTTGGCCTTACAGCTATTTTAAACAAAATAGCTATCTCAAAATTTTGGTCGGACGATTTTGAGGAAAAAATGGCGTGGTAGGGGGCATAGTTGCCCTCCAATATTTTCAGTCTCTTGAAAAGGGTACTAGAACTTTGAATTTCCCTCAAATGAGCCCTCTCTCGATATTCTAAAACCACTGGGTCGATACAATCACCCCTGAAAAAAAAAAAATTAAACACGCATCCGCGATCTTTCTTCTGGCAAAAAGTAAAAAAAAAAAAATCACATTTTTGCAGGTAGAAGCTTGAAACCTCTACAGTAGGGTACTCTGGTTTGCTTAATCTGATGGTTAAATTTGTATGTAAATTATATGACTTTTAGGGGTGTTTCTCCTTTTTTTCGAAAATCAGACGAAATTTCTCAGGCTCGTAGTCTTTGATGGATTAAGACTAAACTTAATGAAACTTATATATTTAAAATATATATTTAATATGCATCAAAAGTTACTTATATATTCAATGGTATCAAAATTCCGTTTTTTAGAGTTTTGGTTACTATTAAGCTGGGTCAGTCCTTACTTACAGTTCGTTACCACGAACTGACTGATAAACAGGATTTTTCATGCAGTTCTCTGCCAGTTCTTTATATTTTTCAAAGGAACCTTTCTTTACGACAGAGTGAAAATACGGCTTTTTAAAGACATATTAATCAAAAAACTTTTTGCAAAAAGTTTTTCAAAAAAAGTAAAGAACTGTATTAAACCAAAAATGAACAAAAATAGAATTAAATAATCTACCAAGCATACAACTACCGCAAACCAGTATCAATAAATAAATGAAACCCAAAACAAACAAAAATTAAAATAAGTCAAACTCAAAACGAGCAGAAATTAATCTGAGTAGGGTTCTAAACCTATGCTCTCTAAAAGCCAGAATATAATTTGTGCTTTACTGAAAAAAATTCAAATGAATTTACTGAAAAAATGTGCATTGTCAATTTAATATACATATGCTGATATTTATTCCTTAAAATCTTAATTAATTTTGTTTTCTTATATTTATAAAAGTGAAAACATTTAAAAGAATTTTTGTCAGTAAAGTAAAAATTATATTCTGGCTTTTAGAAAGCATAGGGCTTAGAACCCTATTCAGATTAATTTCTGCTCGTTTTGAGTTTGACTTATTTTGATTTCTGTTTGTTTTGGGTTTCATTTATGTATTGATACTGATTTGTGGTAGCTATTATCATCCTCAAAGACCTAATTTCCAGAACTTTCAACAACGTTGAACAAAATGGATTCGTTGAACAAAATGAATTTTGATTGGATGTTTTGGGATAAATGTTGGGCGTGGAAGGGGTGTTAGTTGATTTCCAATCACTTTAGACTATTAAAAAGGGCACTAGCCATTTCAATTTCCAATCGAATGAGCCCTATTGTAAGTTTATACGACAGCGCTTTCTATAAAAACCTGTAAATAACTCCACTCAACCTATTACGAATAGACCTTCTAGGCTGGCTGCCAAGAAAGTAGAAGGCTATCTTATAGTCCCAGACGACACCCCTGCTGCCACCTACAACTTTTTTTAACATCAAATATGGGTATAGAGTCATTAGGGAGAACACGTGGTAATGAAGTCAATGACATGGAACACCTGTGCTGTCAGTCATTAATCAAATTGTTTCCGGGGAAGTTAATTAATGTCTGACAGATGACGTCAAGTTAATTAATGTCTTTGGAGTTCGACCAGAATTTTTCCAGGGCAAAGTTTAGATCACACGTGACACCTGATGTCATGATTGATTGTTTTGACACGAAAGGGGAATTAATTTGTTGTTTCTAAGGGGAATTATTGATTCACGAAAGGGGAATTAATTTGTTGTTTCCAAAGAGGATTGTTTCCGAGCGAATGTCTATATTAATGTCTTTGGAGTTCTACCAAGAGAAATGTTTCCGAGCGGATTTTTTTATCTTAGCGATGAATAGATTAACACGGGAATCAGGTTTCTTAGTAATTTCAAATGTGACAGCGCAGAGATGCCAAAACAAAAGGAATACGCTGAAGCTACGATTAGGGGTTATTTGGGCGAAACCGTTTCAGACATTTTAGGGAATTATTTCGGCGAAACAGATAGAGACATTTTAAAAGATGTTTTAGAAGAGGTTTTGAGTGTGGTCGTTATACTACACAAGTTCTATTTAAAAAGTGTTGTGAGGTCCCCTACCCCAAACCCAAAGGGCCCCGATCCCCATACCCCGACACAAAGGAAGCCACCGGTCCTCAAAGGTTCTCCGGGCTCCCAAAGGGTCCCCGAAGCCCCAAAGACTCCTGAGCCCCCATTTTAATACTTTTTTAAGGCTTTATTATATCTTTTCAGAACAAATTATTATTTTAGGGAATTATTTCGGCGAAACAGTTAGAGACATTTTAAAAGACGATTTTTTGAGAAATTTTAGAAGAGGATTCGAGGGTGAAATTCTGTGGCCGTTATAATACACAATTCCATTTGAACAGTGTCGTGAGGTCCTCTACCCCAACCCCAAAGGGTTCCGATCCCCCTACCCCAACCCCGAAGGAAGCCCCCCGTCCTCTAAGGTCCTCCAAGCTCCCAAAGGACCACCTGGCCCTCAAGGGTCCCACAGACCCTCAAAGGCCCTCCCCGGGCCCCGTCTTTCGTTGATGTGTGTTGTCTGAAACTTATGATTTGGGATATGTAAATTACTATTTCGGACTTTTCTGAGTTAGATTTCTTAGTCTTTCGTTGATCTGTGTTGTCTGAAACCTATGATTTGGGATGGGTGGATTGCAATTTTTGACTTTTCTGAGCTGGATTTCTTAGCCGTTCATAGGTGTGTGTTGTCTGAAACTTATGATTTGGGATGGTTAATTTGCTATTTCCGGCTTTTATTAGCTAGGTTTCTTAGCCTTTCATAGGTGTGTGTTGTCAGAAAATTATGATTTGTGATGTGTAGTTTGCTATTTGGACTTTTCAGAGCTAGGATTCTTAGTCCCTCATAGGTGTTTGTTGTCTGAAACCTATAGTTTGGGATGAGTATTTTGCTATTTCAGGCTTTTATGAGCTAGGTTTCTTAGCCTTTCGTAGGTGTGTGTTGACTGAAACTTATGATTTGGGATATGTAAATTACTATTTCGGGGTTTTCTGAGTTGGATTTCTTAGTCTTTCATAGGTATGTGTTGTCTGAAACCTATGATTTGGGATGTGTAGGTTGCTATTTTTTGACTTTTCCAAGCTGGATTTCTTAGCCGTTCATAGGTGAGTGTTGTCTGAAACTTATGATTTGGGATGGTTAATTTGCTATTTTCAGCTTTTATTAGCTAGGTTTCTTAGCCTTTCATAGGTGTGTGTTGTCAGAAAATTATGATTTGAGATGTGTAGTTTGCTCTTTGGACTTTTAAGAGCTAGGATTCTTAGTCTATCATAGGTGTTTGTTGTCTGAAACCTATAGTTTGGGATGAGTAGTTTGCTATTTCAGGCTTTTATGAGCTAGGTTTCTTAGCCTTTCGTAGGTGTGTGTTGACTGAAACTGATGATTTGGGATATGTAAATTACTATTTCGGGCTTTTCTAAGCTAGATTTCTTAGTCTTTCGTTGGTGTGTGTTGTCTGAAACCTATGATTTGGGAAGGATGGATTGCTATTTTTGACTTTTCTGGGCTGGATTTCTTAGCCTTTCATAGGTGTGTGTTGTCTGAAACCTAGTATTTGGGATGGTTAATTTCCTATTTTTGACCTTTCTGAGATAGGTTTCTTAGCGTTTCATGGGTGTGTGCTGTCAGAAAATTATGATTTGGGATTTGTAGTTTGCTTTTGGACTTTTCAGAACTAGGATTCATAGTCCCTCATAGGTATTTGTTGTCTGAAACCTATAGTTTGGGATGAGTAGTTTGCTATTTCAGGCTTTTCATAGCCAGATTTCTTAGTATTTCGTAGGTGTGTGTTGTCTGAAACCTATGATTTGGATTGTGTGGGTTGCTATTTTTTGACTTTTCATAGCCAGATTTCTTAGTCTTTCGTAGGTGTGGGTTGTCTGAAACCTATGATTTGGGATGGGTGGTTTGCTATTCTTGACTTTTCTGAGCTGGATTTCTTAGCCGTTCATAGGTGAGTGTTGTCTGAAACCTATGATTTGGGATGGGTTAATTTGCTATTTTTGACTTTTCTGAGCTAGGTTTCTTAGCCTTTCATAGGTGTGTGTTGTCAGAAAATTATGATTTGGGATGTGCAGTTTGCTATTTGGACTTTTCAGAGCTAGAATTCATAGTCCCTCATAGGTGTTTGTTGTCTGAAACCAATAGTTTGGGATGAGTAGTTTGCTATTTCAGGCTTTTATGAGCTAGGTTTCTTAGTCTTTCGTAGTTGTGTGTTGACTGAAACTTATGATTTGGGATATGTAATTTGCAATTTCCGACTTTTCATAACCAGATTTCTTAGTCTTTCGTAGGTGTGTGGCGTCTGAAACCTATGATTTAGGATGTGTGGGTTGCTATTTTTTGACTTTTCTGAGCTGGATTTCTTAGCCTTTCGTAGGTGTGCATTGACTGAAACCTATGATTTGGGAAATGAGTGGTTTGCCATTTTTGACTTTTCTGAGCTAGATTTCTTAGCCTTTCATAGGTGTGTGCTTTCAGAAAATTATGATTTGGGAGGTGTAGTTTGCTTTTTGGACTTTTCAGAGCTAGGATTCTTAGTCCCTCACATGTGTTTGTTGCCTGAAACTTCTTGTTTGGAATTAGTACTTGCCTATTTCAGGCTTTTCTGAGCTAAGGTTTATTAGTATTTCGTAGATGAATGTGGTCTGAAACTCGTGATTTAGAATATTTACATACCTATTTCGAGCTTTTCTAAGTTGTATTTCTTAGTCTTTCATAGGTATATGTTGTCTGAAACCTATAATTTGGGATGGGTGGTTTGCTATTTTTGACTTTTCTGAGCTGGATTTCTTACCCTTTCATAGGTGTGTGTTATCAGAAAATTACGATTTGGGATGTGTAGTTTGCTAGTTGGACTTTTCAGAGCTAGGATTCTTAGTCTGTCATAGGCGTCTGTTGTCTGAAACCTATAGGTTGGGATGAATAGTTTGCTATTTCAGGATTTTATGAAATAGATTTCCTAATATTTCGTAGGAGCGTGTAGTATGAAAATTATAATTTGCGATATGTAAATTACTATTTCGGTCTTATCTGAGCTATATTTCTTAGTCTTTTATTGATGTGTACTGTCTAAAACCTATGATTTGGGATGGGTGGATTGATATTTTCTAACTTTCTGAGCTGGATTTCTTAGCGGTTCATAGGTAAGTGTTGTCTGAAACTTATGATTTGGGATGGTTAATTTGCTATTTCCGGCTTTTATTAGCTAGGTTTCTTAGCCTTTCATAGATGTGTGTTGTCAGAAAATTATGATTTGCGATGTGTAGTTTGCTATTCGGACTTTTCAGAGCTATGATTCGTAGTTCTTCATATGTATTTGTTGTCTAATACCAATAGTTTGGGATAAATAGTATTCTATTTCAGGCTTTTATGAGCTAGGTCTCTTACCCTTTCGTAGGTGTGTGTTGACTGAAATTAATAATTTAAGAAATGTCAGTTACTATTTTTAGCTTTTCTAAGCTAGATATTTTAGTCTTTCGTTAGTGTGTGTTGTCTGAAACATATGATTTGGGATGTGTGGGTTGCTATTTTTGACTTTTCTGAGCTGGATTTCTTAGCATTTCATAGATGGGGGTTGACTGAAACCTATGATTGGGATGAGTGGTTTGCTATTTTTGACTTTTCTGAGCTAGATTTCTTAGCCTTTCATAGGTGTGTGTTGTCAGAAAATTATGATTTGGGATGTGTAGTTTGCTTTATGGACTTTTCAGAGTTATGATTCTTAGTCTCTCATAGGCGTTTGTTGTCTGAAACTTCTAGTTTGGGATGAATAGTTTGCTATTTCAGGCTTTTCTGAGCTAAGGTTCCATAGTATTTCGAAGGTGAATATTGTCTGAAACTTATGATTTGGGATATGTAAATTACTATTTCGGGCTTTTCTAAGCTAGATTTCTTAGTCTTTCATTGGTGTGTGTTGTCTGAAACCTATGATTTGGGATGGGTGGATTGCTACTTTTGACTTTTCTGAGCAGGATTTCTTAGCCTTTCATAGGAGTGTGTTGTCTGAAACCTATGATTTGGGATGGTTAATTTGCTATTTTTGACTTTTCTGAGCTAGGTTTCTTAGCCTCTCATAGGTGTGTGCTGTCAGAAAATTATGATTTGGGATTTGTAGTTTGCTTTTTGGACTTTTCAGAGCTAGGATTCTAAGTCCCTCATAGGTGTTTGTTGTCTGAAACCTTTACTTTGGGATGAGTAGTTTGCTATTTCAGGCTTTTCTGAGCTAAGGTTTCTTAGTATTTCGTAGGTGTGTGTTGTCTGAAACCTATGATTTGAGGTGTGTAATTTGCTATTTTTGACTTTTCTGAGCTAGATTTCTTAGTCTTTCGTAGGTGTGTGTTGTCTGAAACTTATGATTTGGATTGTGTGGGCTGCTATTTTTTGACTTTTCTGAGCTGGATTTCTTAGCCTTTCGTAGGTGTGTGGTGTCTGAAACCTATGATTTGGGAATGAGTGGTTTGCTATTTTTGACTTTTCTGAGCTAGATTTCTTAGCCTTCATAGGTGTGTGCTTTCAGTAAATTATGATTTGGGAGGTGTAGTTTGCTTTTTGGACTTTTCAGAGCTAGGATTCTTAGTCCCTCATAGGTGTTTGTTGTCTGAAACTTCTAGTTTGGGATGAGTAGTTGGCTATTTCAGGCTCTTCTGAGCTAAGGTTTCTTAGTATTTCGTAGGCGACTGTTGTTTGAAACTTATGATTTGGAATATGTAAATTACTATTTCGGGCTTTTCTAAGCTAGATTTCTTGTCTTTCGTTGGGGTGTGTTGTCTGAAACTTATGATTTGGGATGTGTGGCTTGCTATTTTTGGACTTTTATGAGCTGGATTTCTTAGCCTTTTATAGGTGTGTGTTGTCTGAAACCTATAGTTGGGATGATTGGTTTGCTATTTTTGACTTTTCTGAGCTAGATTTCATATCATTTCATAGATGTGTGCTGTCAGAAAATTATGATTTGGGATTTGTAGTTTGCTTTTTGGACTTTTCAGAGCTAGGATTCTTAGTCCATCATAGGTGTTTGTTGTCTGAAACCTACAGTTTGGGATGAGTAGTTTGCTATTTCAGGCTTTTCTGAGCTAAGGTTTCTTAGTATTTAGTAGGTATGTGTTGTCTGAAACTTATCATTTGAGGTGTTTAATTTGCTATTTCAGTCATGATCAATTCTATTTACTCAAAATAATATAAAAAGTTTCCACTTCAGTTCAGATTTTTTTCAAAGAGATGAAAAAATTTAAAATACTGTTCCAATTTTTCAAAGAAGTTAGAAAAGTTCAAGTTCTCTTCTGAATTTTACTAAAGAACACAATTCAATTCTAATTTCTCCAGTGAAAATAAAAAGCTTCCACTTCAGTTTTAAGTTCACCAAGACATAAAAAATTTAAAGTTTAGTTCAATTTTTTCCACAGAAGATAGGAAAAGTTATACTATGATTTGTGATTATTTTCCATGAAGATAAAAAGTTTCACTTTAATTCTAAATTTTCTTAAATTCAGTTCCGACTTTTCTCAAAGAGATGAGAAAATTTAAAATACTCTTCCAAATTTTTCATAGAAGATGGAAAAGTTCAAGTTCTCTTTTGAGTTTTACCAAAGAACACAATTCAATTCTAATTTCTCTAGAGAAAATAAGAATCTTCCAATTCAGTTTCAAGTTCAGCAAGACATAAATAATATAAAGTTCACTTCTAAATTTTTCCGTAGAAGATAGGAAAAGTTATACTATGATTGTGATTATTTTCCATGAAGATAAAAAGTTTCACTTTAATTTTAAATTTTCTTAAATTCATTTCCGACCTTTCTCAAAGAGATGAAAAAAATTAAAGTTCTGTTCCAAATATTTTCCCGGAAGAAGAAAAGTTCAACTTTGATTCTGAATTTTTTCAAAGAAAATGAAATAAGTTATTGATCAAATCTATTTTCCCAAAATAATATAAAAATTTCCACTTCAGTTCAGATTTTTTTCTCAAAGAGATGAAGAAATTTAAAGTTCTGTTCCAAATTTTTGGTAGAAGATAGGAAAAGATATACTTTTTGATCATGAATATTCAAGTTCTATTCTGAATTTTACCAAAGAACACAATTCAATTATTATTTCCCCAATAAAAAATTTTAAGTTCAGTTCTAAATTTTTTCGTAGAAAATACGAAAAGTTATACTATGATTGTGATTATTTACCAGGAAGATAAAAAGTTGCACTTTAATTCTACATTTTCTTAAATTCAGATCCGACTTTTGTCAAAGAAGTGAAAAATTCAAAGTTCTGTTCCAAATTTTTCATAGCATATAGAAAAATTTACGCTTTGATTGTGAATATTCGTCATAAAGATATGGAGCTCCACTTTAATTCTGGCTCCACTTTAATTCTGAGTTTTCTTGAAGAACTGCAAAATGTACAAGTTCTCTTCTGAATTTTCTTAGAGAAGAGAAAAAAAAGTTAGCTCAATTCTGAAATTTACCAATGAAAATGAATAAGCTTTCATTTCAGTTCCTAATTTTTCAAAGATATAAAAAATTTAAAGTTCAATTCTAAATTTTTCCCATAGATGATAGTAATGGCTATACTATGTTTGTGATTATTTACCATGAAGATAAAAAGTTTCAGTTTATCTCTAATTTTTCTTTAATTCAGTTCATTCATCTAACCACCGAAAAAAATAGGCTCGTTTAGTTTAGTTATAAATAAATATTAATAAATAATTAGAAACATTTCTCCATTTTTAAGTTAGTTTAGTTTATTTTAACTTATCCTGAGCGCTCATGATAATCTAATCTAACCTAACTTAAACATGGTAAAAAGGTTAACTTAGTTTGTGTTAGGTTAGATTAAGTTAGGTTAGTTTAGGTTAGGTGGGGTTATGTTAGATTAAGTTAGGTTAGGTTAATTAAGGTTAGTTTAGATTAAGTTAGGTTAGGTTAAGTTAGATTAAGTTAGGTTAGGTTAAGTTAGGTTAGGTTATGTTAGGTTAGGTTAGGTTAAGTTATGTTAGGTTAGGTCTGGTTAGCCTACGTACGGTTAACTACAAATCCCAAATCATAATTTTCTGACAGCACACACCTATAAGAGGCTCAGAAACCTAGCTCAGAAAAAGTCAAAAATAGCAAATTAACCATCCCAAATCATAGGTTTTAGTCAACACACACCTATGATTGGCTAAGAAATCCAGCTCAGAAAAGTCAAAAATAGCAATCCACCCATCCCAAATCATAGGTTTCAGACAACACACACCAACGAAAGACTAAGAAATCTAGCCTAGATAAGCCCGAAATAGTAATTTACATATCCCAAATCATAAGTTTCAGACAATATTCACCTACGAAATCAGGCTCAGAAAAGCCTGAAATAGCAAACTAATCATCCCAAACTAGAAGTTTCAGACAACAAACGCCTATGAGAGACTAAGAATCATAACTCTGAAAAGTCCAAAAAGCAAACTACACATCCCAAATCATAATTTTCTGACAACACACATCTATGAAAGGCTAAGAAATCTAGCTCAGAAAAGCCGGAAATAGCAAATTAACCATCCCAAATCATAAGTTTCAGACAACACTCACCTATGAACGGCTAAGAAATCCAGCTCAGAAAAGTCAAAAATAGCAATCCACACATCCCAAATCATATGTTTCAGAAAACACACATCAACGAAAGACTAAGAAATCTAGCTCAGAAAAGCCCGAAATAGTAATTTACATATCGCAAATTATAAGTTTCAGACAACACGCACCTACGAGATACTAGGAAACCTAGCTCATAAAAGTCTTAAATAGCATACTATTCATCCCAAGCTATAGGTTTCAGACAACAAACGTCTATGAGAGACTAAGAATCCTAGCTCTAAAAAGTCCAGCTAGCAAACTACACACCCCAAATCATAATTTTCTGACAACACACACCTATGAAAGGGTAAGAAATCCAGCTCAGAAAAGTCAAAAATAGCAAACCACCCATCCCCAATAATAGGTTTCAGACAACACATACCTATGAAAGACTAAGAAATCCAACTCAGAAAAGCCCGAAATAGTTATTTACATATCCCAAATCATGAGTTTCAGACCACATTCATCTACTAAATACTAAGAAACCATACCTCAGAAAAGTCGGAAATAGCCAACTAGTCATCGCAAGCTAGAATTTTCAGACAACAAATACCTATGATGGGCTGAAAATCCTAGCTCTCAAAAGTCTGAAAAGCAAACAAAACATCCCAAATCATAATTTTCTGAAAGCACACACCTATGAAAGGCTAAGAAATCTATCTCAGAAAAGTCAAAAATGGCAAACCACTCATTCCCAAATCATAGGTTTCAGTCAATACACACCTACGAAAGGCTAAGAAATCCAGCTCAGAAAAGTAAAAAAATAGCAACCCACACATCCCAAATCATAGGTTTCAGACACCACACACCTACGAAAGACTAAGAAATCTGATTATGAAAAGTCGGAAATAGCAAATTACCTATCCCAAATCATAAGTTTCAGTCTATACACACCTACGACAGACTAAGAAACCTAGCTCAAAAAAGCCTGAAATAGCAAACTACTCATCCCAAACTATTTGTTTCAGACAACAAACACCTATGAGGGACTATGAATTCTAGCGCTGAAAAGTCCAAATAGCAAACTACACATCCCAAATCATAATTTTCTGACAATACACACCTATGAAAGGCTAAGAAACCTAGCTCAGAAAAGTCAAAAATAGCAAATTAACCATCCCAAATCATAGGTTTCAGACAACACTCACCTATGAACGGCTAAGAAATCCAGCTCAGAAAAGTCAAAAATAGCAAACCACTCATCCCAAATCATAGGTTTCAGACAACACACCCCAACGAAAGACTAAGAAATCCAGCTCAGAAAAGTCAAAAAATAGCAATCCACACAATCCAAATCATAGGTTTCTGACAGCACACGCCTACGAAATACTAAGAAATCTGGCTATGAAAAGTAAAAAAAATAGCAACCCACACAATCCAAATCATAGGTTTCAGACAACACACACCTACGAAATACTAAGAAATCTGACTATGAAAAGTCGGAAATAGCAAATTACTTATCCCAAACTATAGGTTTCAGACAACAGACACCTATGATGGACTATGAATCCTAGCTCTGAAAAGTCCAAAAAGCAAACTAAAAATCCCAAATCATAATTTTCTGAAAGCACACACCTATGAAAGGCTAAGAAACCTAGCTCAGAAAAGTCAAAAATAGCAAATTAAACATCCTAAATCATATGTTTCTGACAACACACACATAAGAAAAGCTAAGAAATCCAGAAGAGAAAGGTCAAAAATTGCAATCCACCCATTCCAAATCATAGGTTTCAGACAACACACACCAACGAAAGACTAAGAAATCTAGCTTAGAAAAGCCCGAAATAGTAATTTACATATTCCCAAATCATCGGTTTCAGACAACATTCACCTACGAAATACTAGGAAACCTTAGCTCAGAAAAGCCTGAAATAACAAACTATTCATCCGAAACTAGAAGTTTCACACAACAAACGCATATGAGAGACTAAGAATCTTAGGTCTTAAAAGTCCAAAAAGCAAACTACACATCCCAAATCATAATTTTCTGACAACACACACCTATGAAAGGCTAAGAAATCTAGCTCAGAAAAGTCAAAAATAGCAAACCACTAATCCCAAACATAGGTTTCAGTCAACACACACCTATGAAAGCCTAAGAAATTCAGCTCAGAAAAGTCAAAAATAGCAACCCACTCATCCCAAATCATAGGTTTCAGACAAGACACACCAACGAAAGACTAAGAAATCTAGCTTAGAAAAGCTCGAAATAGTAATTTACATATCTCAAATCATAAGTTTCAGTCAACACACACCTACGAAAGGCTAAGAAACCTAGCTCATAAAAGCCTGATATAGCAAACTACTCATCCCAAACTATTGGTTTCAGACAACAAACATCTATGATGGACTAAGAATCCTAGCTCTGAAAGGTCCAAATAGCAAACTACACGTCCCAAATCATAATTTTATGATAACACACACCTATGAAAGTCTAAGAAACCTAGCTAATAAAAGCCGGAAATAGCAAATTAACCACCCCAAATCATAAGTTTCAGACAACACTCACCTATGAACGGCTAAGCAATCCAGCTCGGAAAAGTCAAAAAATAGCAAGCCACACATCCCAAATCATAGGTTTCAGACAACACATACCTATGAAAGACTAAGAAATCCAACTCAGAAAAGCCCGAAATAGTAATTTACATATCCCAAATCATAAGTTTCAGTCAACACACACCTACGAAAGGCTAAGAAACCTAGCTCATAAAAGCCTGAAATAGCAAACTACTCATCCCAAAATATAGCTTTCTGACAACAAATACCTGTGAGTGACTAAGAATCCTAGATCTTAAAAGTCCAAATAGCAAACTATACATCCCAAATCATAATTTTATGACAACACACACCTAAGAAAGGCTAAGAAACCTAGCTAATAAAAGCTTGAAATAGCAAATAAACCATCCCAAATCATAAGTTTCAGACAGCACTCACCTATGAACGGCTAAGAAATCCAGCTCGGAAAAGTCAAAAAATAGCAACCCACACATCCCAAAATCATAGGTTTCAGACAACACATACCTATGAAAGACTAAGAAATCCAACTCAGAAAAGCCCGAAATAGTAATTTACATATCCCAAATCATAAGTTTCAGTCAACACACAACTACGAAAGGCTAAGACACCTAGCTCATAAGAGCCCGAAATTGCAAACTACTCATCCCAAACTATAGGTTTCAGACAACAAACACCTATGAGGGACTAAGAATCCTAGCTCTGAAAAGTCCAAATAGCAAACTACACATCCCAAATCATAATTTTCTGACAACACACACCTATGAACGGCTCAGAAATCCAGCTCAGAAAAGTCAATAATTGCAATCCACCCATCCCAAATCATAGGTTTCAGACAACACACATCAACGAAAGACTAAGAAATATAACTCAGAAAAGTCCGAAATAGTAATTTACATATACCAAATCATAAGTTTCAGACAACACACATCAACGAAAGACGGGGCCCGGGGAGGGCCTTTGAGGGTCTGTGGGACCCTTGAGGGCCGGGTGGTCCTTTGGGAGCTTGGGGAACCTTGGAGGCCGTGGGGGTTCGTGGGGGGTTGGGGTTGGGGTATCGGAACCCTTTGGGGTTGGGGTAGAGGACCTCACGACACTGTTCAAATGGAACTTGTGTATTATCACGACCACAGAGTTTCACCCTCAAATCCTCTTCTAAAATCTCTTCAAAAATCATCTTTTAAAATGTCTCTAACTGTTTCGCCGAAATAATTCCCTAAAATAATAATTTGTTCTGAAAAGATATAATAAAGCCTTAAAAAAGTATTAAAATGGGGGCTCAGAAGTCTTTGGGGCGCCGGGGACCCTTTGGGAGCCCGGAGAACCTTTGAGGACCGGTGGCTTCCTTTGGGTAGGGGTATGGGGATCGGGGCCCTTTGGGATTGGGGTAGAGGACCTCACAACACTTTTTAAATAGAACTTGTGTAGTATAACGACCACACTCAAAACCTCTTCTAAAACATCTTTTAAAATCATCTTTTAAAATGTCTCTATCTGTTTCGCCGAAATAATTCCCTAAAATGTCTAAAACGGTTTCGCCCAAATAACCCCTAATCGTAGCTTCAGCGTATTCCTTTTGTTTTGGCATCTCTGCGCTGTCACATTTGAAATTACTAAGAAACCTGATTCCCGTGTTAATCTATTCATCGCTAAGATCAAAACATTCACCCGGAAACAATTCTCTTGGTAGAACTCCAAAGACATTAATAGACATTCGCTCGGAAATAATTCTCTTTGGAAACAACAAATTAATTCCCCTTTCGTGAATTCCCCTTAGAAACCACAAATTAGTTCCCCTTTCGTGTCAAATCAATCAATCATGACATCAGCTGTCACGTGTGATCTAAACTTTGCCCTGGAAACAATTCTGGTCGAAATCCAAAGACATTAATTAACTTGACGTCATCTGTCAGACATTAATTAACTTCCCCGGAAACAATTTGATTAATGACTGACAGCACAGGTGTTCCATGTCATTGACCTCATTACCACGTGTTCTCCCTAATGACTCTATACCCATATTTGGTGTTAAAAAAAGTTGTAGGTGGCAGCAGGGGTGTCGTCTGGGACTATAAGATAGCCTTCTACTCAAGAAGGTGAGATTAGCTTTAAAAGCTTGTCTGTAAGTATTTTAATTCCATCTGAATGAATTGTTCTCTGTCCATTTCGTTTGGAGTACCAGTCCTGGTTAAACGTCCTTGAAGTAATGATGTTAGTGCTGTTTTAAAACATTTTTGTTAAAAAGTTTTAATGATTGAATTTTAATATAAGTTTCTTTTATAGTGTTTTTATTCTCTTCGTCTGTTTTGATGAGGACGGCCCTTGGATATATGGTCGAAATATTAATTTAAAGTTGCTTTCCACTGTCTTGTATAAAAATTTCCCTGTTGTTCTACTTATTTGACCACCATCTGCAAGTGCCATATGGCACAAAAATAGCACATGATGTGCCATTTCTCAAGGGGTGGGGCTAGTGGGCTACAAAAACATCGTAGACAGATGTTTAATAGCTCACATTAAAGCTATTTCTCATATCTACGGTTATTTATAAATTCCATCAACTTCAACTGCCAAATGGCACTATTGATGCAGTGTCCAAAGTGGAAAAGCTAGGGGCTAGTGGACTGCCAGAGCTTCTTAGAGAGATGTTTAATGGCTGATTTAAAAGCTATTGCTCATATCTATGTGATTTAAATCAGTTTTGCCATTCATAACTTCCAAATAGCACAAAAAACGGCACCTTTTGAACCACTTCTTAAGTTGAAAAGCTTTGAAGTATAAAACGGTACCATTGCAATAATTATGTTCCAAAACCCTTAACTGGAGATCTACAAGGGACCCTTCCCGTATACTCCCCCTTCCAGGCCCCTTAGTAACTCTCATAAGTCTGTTGGGAGAATTTACTATAAACTCTTTAACACGGTCAGAATCAAAAGTCAAAAATCATCTTTAGGAAAAAACTGCCTAGTGGAAACAAGGCGGTTTTTTGGTTCGTCTTAAAAGTAAAAGTTTACTGCGAGAAGAAATTTATGACGGTTTCGAAAAAAAACCTGAAACCCCTCGAAAATGGAGTCATATAAGAATGAAAAGTGTACCATTGGAATCACCATCTTCGAAACCCTTTTACAGAGCAATTACAGTTTTCCTCCTTGAACAACAAAGAAAATAACTTTTTCCTTGTTGTAGCACATAATGCGTCTCCCGTTTTTTTCTTTTTTTTCTTTTTTCTAGCAGAGCTAGGGGGTGACCAGAACATCACAGAGAGATGTATAATCGCTCATTCGAACGGAAATTAAATTTTATAATCTCCTTTTCAAGTGACTAAAAATATTGGAGGGCAACTAGCCCCCCCTCCCTGAAGATCCCCTCCCCCCAAAGTCATCCAATCATAATTTTGAGATAGTCATTTTGTTCAACGTAGTTCAAAGGTCAAATATATTTGGTTTTGTGATGATACGACCCTCCATACTCCATGGAGAAAGGGCTGCACACGGTATCGGTATCCGGCGTATTTATATTACGCGTATCGGCGTGAGCGAATTGCTATTGGGCTTATTGGTATCGCATGTGTCTAGACAGATGTTTAATAGCTCATAGGCTATAACAGATATTGGTCATATCTACGCGAGTGGCGTAATTTCGTCGAAATCCTGGGGTGTGTGTGGGAGGGGGGCAAATTTGGATCCAATTTGTCCAAGTCAAATGAAAATGATATTGAAAATAGAAAAATTTGCCGGACATTACCATAGAGGCAAAGATATACTAAAGAAAATTGACCTGTTTCTCTGGATGCTTGAATTATGAAGGCTTATCTTGTTTTTTTTTCAGAAACGAAAATGAGGTCTGGGGGGGCAAACTTAGGTCTGAAGGGGGCAGTTGCCTCCCCCTGCCCCATATCAATTACGCCTTTTCTATAAATTCCACCATCAGCGATTAACTTAAAAACACACAGATTGGTAGCATTAGTCTAAGCCCTCTTGAAAGAAAAATTACTGGTACTTACGTATTATACAAACACACTCAAGAAGGACTGTTAGGTTAATCATAAGTAGTAATAGTGCATAAGGTTTCACACCTACGCCTGAGGCATGAATATACAGTGCAGTTTAACTGGTACACTGACTTACCAAGGACAGTCACCTATTACTATGAATGATAGATGAGTTACCAGACGGATTTCTAAGGCAAAAGTGACCAATCCCTTTATATTATAGACCTATAAAGTGATCAGACATGTTATATTTGGAACTATGGAGGAGATTTTGTAATGCGATCAGACTGGTTTAGACACAGGTTTCTAAGCAAAAACTTTTGATTGTATCATTACGTATTCAAAAGGTTTATTGCGCCTTCTGTAAAAAATTGTCAAACAGTAATAAGCTCTAGGCTGAAGGTAACTTGCATCGTGACTAGAATTGATTGGCATATGGTGATAAATCATTTTGCTTAAAAGCTAACTCTAATTGCAAAAAAGGGTATAGCATTTGTGAATCGGACTGTATGAACGATGTTAATTGTTGATTGAATAATAGGGATGTGAATGATCCTAATTAGTGATCTGACCGTGTAAAGGTGGTAAAAAAAGGGCTATACTGATTATCAGTTAAGTAACCCCGAAGGTCTTGGTACCTCAGGCAATTTGTTATAAATTTGGAACAACATCAATCTATGAAAATGGTTAACGATGATAGAATGACCTTGTGACTTGACCTAGCTTTACTTCTTCGATGTGTTCTATATAATACACAAGTGGCGTTTGAACAGTGTTGTCAATTGAAAATCGGGCCTAACGTTATGGTATACTAAAAAGTTGATACTAAGAGAGATGTATATGGCAAAGAAAAGAATTTTAATAAAGAAATTCAGAACAATCCATAGAAATCCTTACAAATCAAGTAGTGAGGTGTATATGAGTATGAACCGTCAAGGATCATAAGCAGCAATGACCCTAACCTTCAAGGACCTCAACCTCAAAAGTTCCCATACCTCCAACCTCCAACGGGCCCCTCACCCAAACTTTTTGGCCCCCTTCCCCCCATTTTTTTGAATTTTTTGAAGTTTTTGTTAAATTTTTTTGAAGTTTTTTTTTGAATTTTTTTTAACATGGTATTATTCCATTTTTTTTACATGTCTTTGAATGGGATGAAACATACTTAAAACATTAAAATTTTACATTTAATATTTAACAAACTCAAAATGATAATGGTATGGATATGTTAGTCATGACCTTTACTATTAGAAAAATAATGTTTGTAGTAGCAGTTTTTTTTATTCGACTAAAATTTTTTATGCACTTACAAATTATTCAACTTTTTTTATGTATCTTAAAATGACATGAAACATGCTTATGGCTCTAACAGTTGTACTCTATGCTTGCTCAGAAACACGATGCGGCTTTCCCAATGGTACTTTATGGACGGTTATCGACACTACCTAGTTTATTACATGTATTAAATAAGTATTTTTTACACAGTGGAACGATAAACACATAATTAATACCTCTAAAAAGTGAGGATGAAGCATTTTAATAAAGTGTGTTCACATGACAATGTTATTATAGTATTGAATTCCGAAAAGGAGAAGTATTTAAACTATGAAACAAGTAAAAGTGGTAGCACTATTGGAAATGTGTGCGTGCATTGTCATGACAGTAAGGAATTTAATTTCTTTGGAGTACCAAAAAAATTCAATTATACAAATGGTGGATATGCAAGAGTGAGATATCCAGAGATGATCGCACTCAAAGAGAATGCCAACATAAAAATAATAGTTGATGAAGAGGGACATCTTCTTGCTAGTGCTTTTGGTAACATGCTACCTGTTGATAGAACCTATCGTCACCTTTTAGGTATTAGCATTCAAATGAAAGCAAAGGGGAAAAGAAAGGCATACTCTTCTACTAATATCATACACCATATCCTGTCTACGTGCCGGATCTGTTACCTGTGTAAAAATAGTGTGATAATAGACAGTGAAATTGCCAGAAAAACAAAAAGGGCATTGGCAGAAAATATCACTAAGGAATATAAAGATTAATCGATGAAAAACAAAGTACCAGAAAACTTTACTACCATTGATCAAACAGTCAATGAACCAAGTAATATTAAAGACGAAAAGCATATTGAGCCTGTCGATGACACACCTGTAAATATTGTGTATGACTTAAAATGGAATAATGATTATTCTACTGATTACAAACTAAGAGAAGACAATAGCTATAGTATCAAGAGGGAACATGATGAACCATTTTATGGAACAGATTCAAAATGTCCAAAGTTCTTCATTGATATTAATAAGGTATAATAATATATATTTTTTGTATTAATCCTCTACATGACATTATTTCATTAAACATATATTATACATTACATTGTTATGTGTTCATTACTTTTAGAATAAGCTAGCATATCAAACGTTTAGAATGTCTAATAAAACATCGGAGATGTAAGAAAAGCAATTTGCATACATCATATGTCGGATAGATAGGTTAACATAGAGAAAATCTAAGTATAAGAATGAATAAATTCTCTATCAACTTCTATTGACAGATACTTTGGATAGCATTGACAGAATCTAAGTATCAGAGTGAACAAATTCCTTATCAATGTCTTTTGACAGATACGTTTGATAACACTGACATAATTTAAGTATCAAATTGAACAAATTCTTTATTAAAATTCTTTATCGATATCATTTGTCGGGTACATCGGATAACATTGACAAAATCTATCTATAAGAATGAATACATTCTTTATCATCATCCGTTGTCGGATTTGTCATTATGAAAAAAACTGTAAGTAAGTAAGTAACAAACTTTTTCTTGAATTCACCTCTTGGATATACAATACAGAAATCATAAGAAAATTGTAATTTCCAGACTTCATTTGCATGCAATAGATACCGAGAGTTCTATGACTCCTCCCCGTAATGAATTCTAAGGGTTTTATGACTCCTCCCCACAATGAATTCAGATGGTTTTAGGACTCATCCCCCTAGACATAAATCCATTCAAACTTGAGCGAAAGTATAAAAGTTTGATGAAGTACTACTCTACTTAACAACTAAACAGAATTTATCGGTTTGAAAAAATCATCTTGTGGTGTTATATTTGAATGTGCATTTTTATTATTGTCAATTGAACTCGAAGAAATTTACTGTTATCATTGGATAGTGAACTATAATATGTTTGAGTATGATAAAAGCTTGTGGAGTACTACATTACGTCGTATAAACAGACTGGGATAGAGTGATTACACCACTGAATAATAGTGGTCAGGAACTGTGAAATGTTCAGGAGGAAGTCAGTGAAATTTGCAGCTTTTTCGGGATGAACTATAATATGTTTGAGTATGATAAAAGCTTGTGGAGTACTAAATTACGTCGTATAAACAGACTGGGATTCTACGATAGAGTGATTACACCACTTAATAATAGTGGTCAGGAACTGTGAAATGTTCAGGAGGAAGTCAGTGAAATTTGCAGCTTTTTCGGGGTTGAAGCACCCTATGTAAAGGGTAATGTACCTACAGATAAAGTTTTAATTCAAAAGTGTGACCCTAGGAATTCACTTTTCAATCTAGAAGAATTTAAGTGTCCTAAATTTGAAGGGGCTTATCACCGTCCTGAAGACGAGGTTAGGTTCCTTGCGCAGTGGATACCTAAGGACATGCCTGGTCACGATAAGTGCATAAGACACGGTAAAACTATTCTATATCATGGGATCCTCGTTTCTGGATGTTTAAGAGTGAACTTTAAGTACTATTTTTCTGTAAATATGTGTTTTTTCTCAAAAAATCTATTAATATGTTTAAGCAATAAATATCTTTAAGCTTAACCCGTCTTTATTCTTTAGAATAGTTCTATTCATTTCATTAAATTATGAACAAATTGTAAGTAAGTAACAATTGCTTTCTTGAATTCACCTCTTGGGTACACAATACGGAAATTTAATTCACGAAATTCTGAAAAAATTGTAAGTAAGTAACAAATTCTTTCTTGAATTTGCCGTTTGGATGCACAAGACAGAAATTTAATTCGGGAAATTATGAAAAAAATTTGAAAACAAACTCTTTCTTGAATTTGCTTCCTAGACACACAATACAGCAATTTCACTGAAGAAATTATGAAAAAAAATGTAAGTAAGTAACAAACCCGTTCTTGAATTCTCCTCCTGGATACACAATACAGACATTTCATTCAAGAAATAAACAAAATTGTAAACAAACTCTTTCTTGAATTCGCTTCCTGGACACAATACAGATATTTCATTTAAGAAATTATGAAAAAATCGCATTTAAGTAATAAACTCTTTATTGTTTTCACCTATTGGATACACAATACGGAAATTTCATTAAGAAATTATGAAAAATTGTACATAAGTAACAAACTCTTTCTTGAAGTCACCTCATGGGTACACAATGCAGTAATTTCCTTCAAAAAATTATTAAAAAATAGTAAGTAAGTAACAATTTTTTTCTTGAATTTGTCTCCTGGATACAAAATACACACATTTAATTCAAGAAATTATGACAAAATTCTAAGTAAGTAACAAACTCTTTCTTGAATTCGCCGTTTGAATGCACAATACAGAAATTTAATTCTGGAGTTTATGAAAAAAATGTAAGTAAGTAAAAATTTCTTTCTTGAATTCGCCTACTGGATACCCAATACAGATTCTCAATCATAAAATCATGAAAAATTTTAGTAAGTAACAAACTACACACACTCAGTGAGAGAGATATGTAAAAAGTTTGGTTAATTTAGGTTCACATAGAGTGGCGTGCCACTCTATGTAAACCTAAATTAACCCAACTTTTTGCATATCTCTCTCACTATGAGTGTGTGTAGTTTATTACTTACTTACAATTTTTCATGATATTATGATTGAAAATCTGTATTGTGTATCAAGGAGGCGAATTCAAGAAAGAATTTGTTTCTTACTTACATTTTTTCCCTAATTTCCTGAATTAAATTATGTATTGTGTATTCAAACGGCGAATTCAGGAAAGAGTTTGTTAATTACTTAGAATTTTGTCATTATTTCTTGAATTAAATGTCTGTATTATGTATTCAGGAGGCGAATTCAAGAAAGAATTTGTTACTTACTTACAATTTTTTCATAATTTCTTGAATAAAATATCTGTATTGTGTATCCACGAGGTGAAATCAATAAAGATTTGGTTACTTACTTACAATTTGTTTTTTTATAATTTCTTGAATGAAATTTCTGTATTGTGTATCCAGGAGGAGAATTCAAGAAAGAGTTTGTTACTTACTTACAATTTTTTCATAAGTTCTTGAGTGACATTTCCATGTTGTGCATCCAAGAGGTGAATTTAAGAAAGAGTTTTATTACATTTTTTTTCATAATTTCATGAATTAAATTTCTGTATTGTGCATTCAAACGGCGAATTCAAGAAAGCGTTTGTTACTTACTTAGAATTTTGTTATAATTTTTTGAATTAAATTTCTATATTGTGTATCCACAAGGTGTATTCAAGAAAGAGTTTGTAAACAATTTTTTTTATAATTTCCTGAAGTAAATTTCTGTATTGTGCATTCAAACAGCGATTTCAAGAAAGACTTTGTTATTTACTTAGAATTTTGTCATAACTTCTTGAATGAAATGTCTGTATTGTATATCCAGGAGGCGAATTCAAGAAAGAATTTGTTACTTACTTACAATTTTTTCATAATTTCTGTAATAAAATTTCTGTATTGTGTATCCATGAGGCAAATTCAAGAAAGAGTTTGTTACTTACTTACAATTTTTGCATAATTTCCTCAATGAAATTTCCGTCTTGTGGATCCTTGAGGAGAAATCAAGAAAGAGTTTGTTACTTACTTACAATTTTTTTTATAATTTCTTGAAATGAAATGTCTGTATTGTGTAACTTTGAGGAGAAATCAAGAACGAGTTTGTTTAAATTTTTTTCACAATTTCTTGAACGAAATTACCGTAGTGTATGTCCAGGAAACGAATTCAAGAAAGAGTTTGTTTACAATTTTTTCATAATTTCCTGAATTAAATTCTGTATTGTGTATTCAAACGGCGAATTCAGGAAAGAGTTTGTTACTTACTTAGAATTTTGTCATTATTTCTTGAATTAAATGTCCGTATTGTGTATCCAGGAGGGGATTTCAAGAAAGAATTTGTTACTTACTTACAGTTTTTTCATAGTTTTTTGAATTAAATATTTGCATTGTGTATCCAAGAGGTGAGTTCAAAAGAGATTTGTAACTTACTTGCAATTTCTTATAGTGTTTGAATGAAATTTCTATAATTCCCATCCAAGAGGTGACAATAAAAAAGATTTTGTTGCTTACTTATAATTTATTTTTATAATTTCTTGAATGAAATGTCTGTATTGTGTATCCAGGAGGAGAATCCAAGAAAGAGTTTGCTACTTACTTACAATTTTTTTCATAAGTTCTTGAGTGAAATTTCAGTGTTGTGTATCCAAGAGGTGAATTCAAGAAAGAATTTGCTTACAAATTTTTTTGTAATTTCCTGAATTAAATTTATGTATTGTGCATTCAAACGGCGAATTCAAGAAAGAGTTTGTTACTTACTTAGAATTTTGACATAATTTCTTGAATGAAATTTCCCTATTGTGTATCCAAGAGGTGAATTTACGAAAGAGTTTGTTTACATTTTTTCATAATTTAATGAATTAAATTTCTGTATTGTGCATTCAAACGGCGAATTGAAGAAAGAGTTTGTTACTTACTTAGAATTTTGTCATAATTCATTGAATGAAATGTCTTTATTGTTTATCCAGGAGGTGAATTCAAGAAAGAATTTGTTACTTACTTACAATTTTTTCATAATTTCTTGAATGAAATTTCTACATCGTGTATCCAAGAGGTGACTTCAAGAAAGAGTTTGTTACTTACTTGCAATTTCTCATAATTTCTTGAATGAAATTTCCCTATTGTGTATCCAAGAGGTGAAAACAATAAAGACTTTGTTACTTACTTGTGATTTTTTCATAATGTCTTGAATGAAATATCTGTATTGTGTATCCAAGAGGTGAAATCAATAAAGAGTTTGTTACTTACTTCCAATTTTTTTTTTTAATTTCTTGAATGAAATACCTTTATTGTATATCCAGGAGGAGAAGTCAAGAAAGAGTTTGTTACTTACTTCCGATTTTTTTCATAATTTCTTAAGTGAAATTTCCGTATTATGTATCCAAGAGGAGAATTCAAGAAAGAGTTTGTTTACAATTTTTTTTTCATAATTTTCTGAATTAAATTTCTATATTGTGCATTCAAATGGCGAATTCAAGAAAGAGTTTGTTACTTATTTAGAGTTTTGTCATAATTTTTTGAATGAAATGTGTGTATTGTGTATCCAGGAGGCGAATTCAAGAAAGAATTTGTTACTTACTTACAATTTTTTCATAATTTCTTGAATGAAATTTCTGTATTGTGTATCCATGAAGTGAATTCAAGAAAGTGCTTGTTAACAATTTTTTTATAATTTCCTTAAGTTAATTTCTAAATTGGACATTCAAAAGGCAATTGAAAGAAAGACTTTGTTACTTATTTAGAGTCTTGTAACAATTTTTCTAATAAAATGTCTATATTATGTATCCAAGGGGCGAATTCAAGAAAGAATTTGTTACTTACATACAATTTTTTTATAAGATTTTGAATAAAATTTCTGCATTGTGTATACAAGGGGTGAATTCAGAGAAAAGTTTGTTACTTACTTACAATTTCGTATAATTTGCTTAATACAATTCCCGTCCTGTGTATCCGAGAGATAAGAAAAGTTAAGAATTTGTTATTTACTTCCAATTTTTGCATAATTTCTTGCATGATATGTCCGTATTGTATCCAAGAAGAGAATTCAAGATAGAGTTTTCTTACAATTTTTTTTTTAATTTCTCGAATTAAACTTTTATATTTTGTATCCAGAAGGATAATTCAAGAAAGAGTTTGTTAATTACTTACAATTTTTTTAATAATTCTTTTAGTGAAATAGCTGTATTGTGTGTCCAGGCAGCAAATTCGTTAAAAAGTTTGTTTACAATTTTTTTTTCATAATTTCCTGAATTAAAATTTGTGTATTATGCGTCGAAACAGCGAATTCAGGAACGAGTTTATTACTTACTTAAACTTTTTTCAAAGTTTCATGAATTAAATTTCCGTATTATGTATCCAAGAGGTGAAAACAATAAAGAGTTTGTTACTTACTTGCTATTTTTTCATAATTTCTCGAATGAAATTTCTATATTGTGTACCCAAGAGGTGAATTTAAGAAAGCGATTGTTGCTTACTTACAATTTCTTCATAATTTAATCAAATGAATAGAACTATTCCAAAGAATAATGACGGGTTAAGCTTAAATATATTTATTTCTTAAACATACTAATAGATTTTTTGAGAAAAAACACATATTTACATAAAAATAGTACTTGACGCTCACTCTTAAACATCCAGAAACGAGGATCCCATGATATAGAATAATTTTACCGTGTCTTATGCATTTATCGTCACCTGGCATGTCCTTGGGTATCCACTGCGCAAAGAACCTAACCTCGACTTCAGGACGGTGATAAGCCCCTTCAAATTTAGGACACTTAAATTCTTCTAGATTGAAAAGTGGAATCCTAGGGTCACAATTTTGAATTAAAACTTTATCTGTAGGTACATTACCCTTTACATAAAGTGCTTCAACCCCGAAAAAGCTGAACATTTCACTGACTTCCTCCTGAAACTTTCACAGTTCCTGACCACTATTATTAAGTGGTGTAATCACTCTATCGTAGAATCCCAGTCTGTTTATACGACGTAATGTAGTATTAGACAAGCTTTTATCATATTCAAACACATTATAGTTCACAATCCAATGATAACAGTCAATTTCTTCGAGTTCTATAGACAATAATAAAAATGCATATTCAAATATAACACCACAAGATGATTTTTTCAAACCAATAAGTTCTGTGTCATGCAGTTCTATCTTCTTGGAAGTTATTAATGTAATTGTTAAGTAGAGAAGTACTTCATCAAACTTTTATACGTTTGCTCAAGGTTGAATTGAGTTTTGTATAGAGGGATGAGTCCTAAAACCATCTGAATTAATTGTGGGGAGGAGTCATAAAACCCTTAGAATTCGTTGCGGGGAGGAGTCATAGAGCTCTCGGTATCTGTTGCCTTGCAAATGAAGTCTGGAAATTACAATTTTTTTTTTAATTTCTGTATTGTGTATCAAAAAGGAGAATTCAAGAAAGACTTTGTTACTTACTTACTTACAATTTTTTCATAATGACAAATCCGACAACGGATGATGATAAAAAATTATATTCATTCTAATAGATAGATTTTGTCCATGTTATCCGACGTAACCGACACATGATATCGATAAAGAATGTTAATAAAGAATTTGTTCAATTTGATACTTAAATTATGTCAGTGTTATCAAACGTATCTGTCAAAAGACATTGATTAAGAATTTATTCACTCTGATACTTAGATTCTGTCAATGCTATCCCAAGTATCTGTAAATAGATGCTGATAAAGAATTTATGAATACTTATATTTAAATTTGGTCTGCGTATACCTTTTTTCCTAGCATAACATATATATAAATTTCTATTCTTCTATATACAATGTCTCCACTGACATTTTAAGGATTTCGTGTGCAAGATTGTTCTAAAATAATGTGTACCTAACAATGTAATGCATAATCTATGTGTAATGAAATAATGTCATGTAGAATATTAATACAAAAAATATATATTATTATACATTATTAATATCAATGAACAACTTTGGACATTTTGAATCTGTTCCATGAAATGGTTCATCATGTTCTCTCTTGATACTATAGCTATTGTTTTCTCTTAGTTCGTAATCAGTAGGATAATCATTATTCCATTTTAAGTCATACACAATTTTTACAGGTGTGTCATCGACAGGCTCAATATACTTTTCGTCTTTGGTATTATTTGGTTCATTGACTGTTTGATCAATGGCAGTAACGTTTGCTGGTACTTTGTTTTTCATCGATTCATCTTTATATTCCTTAGTGATATTTTCTGCCCATGCCCTTTTTATTTTTCTGGCAATTTCACTGTCTATTATCACACTATTTTTACACAGGTAACAGTTCCGGCACCTACACAAGATATGGTTTATGATATTAGTAGAAGAGTATGCATTTCTTTTCCCCTTTTCTTTCATTTGAATGCTAATACCTAAAAGGGGACGATAGGTTCTATCAACAGGTAGCATGTTACCACAAGCACTAGCAAGAAGATGTCCGTCTTCATCAACTATTATTTTTATGTTGGCATTCTCTTTGACTGCGATCATCTCTGGATATTTCACTCTCACATATTCACCATTTGTATAATGGAATTTTTTTGGTACTCAAAAAAAATTAAATTCCTTACTGTCATGACAATGCACACATACATTTCCAATAGTGCTACCACTTGTACTTGTTTCATAGTTTAAATACTTCTCCTTGTCGGCATTCAGTGCTACATTAACATTGTCATGTGAACACACTTTATTAAAAAGCTTCATCTTCACTTTTTAGAGATATTAGTTATGTGTTTATCGTTCCACTGTGTAAAAATTACTGATTTAATATATGCAGTAAACTAGGTAGTGTCGATATCCAATCATGGAGTACCATTGGGAAAGCCACATCGTGTCTCTGAGCAAGCATAGTGCAAAATTCTTAGAGCCATAAGCATATTTCATGTCATTTTAAGATACGTAAAAAAAAGTTGAATAATTTTGAAGTCCATAAAAAAATTTAGTCCAATAAAAAAAAGTGCTACTACAAATATTATTTTTCAAATAGTAAAGGTAATGACTAACATATCTATAACATTATAAATTTTAGTTTGGAAAATATTAAATGTAAAATTTTAATTTTTTATGTATGTTGCCTCGCATTCGAAGACATGTAAAAAAAAGTTGAAAAAATTCCATTTTAGAAAAAAGTTAAAAAAAAAACTTCAAAAAAAGTAAAAAAAACCTTAAAAAAAATTAAAAAAACATGGGGAGAGGGGGGCCAAAAAGTGTGGGTGAGGGGCCCGTTGGAGGTTGGAGGTATGGGAACTTTGGAGGTTGAGGTCCTTGGGGGTTAGGGTCATTGCTGCTTATGATCCTTGACGGTTCATACTCATATACACCTCACTACTTGATTTGTAAGGATTTCTATGGATTGTTCTGAGTTTCTTTATTAAAATTCTTTTCTTGCCATATACATCTCTCTTAGTATCAATTTTTTAGTATACTATAACGTTAGACTCTATTTTAAATTGACAACACTGTTCAAACGCCACTTGTGTATTATACAGAACACATCGAAGAAGTAAAGCTAGGTCAAGTCACAAGGTCATTCTATCATCGTTAACCATTTTCATAGATTGATGTTATTCCAAATTTATAACAAATCGCCTAAGTTACCAAGTCCTTCGGGGTTACATAACTGATAATCAGTTTAGCCCTTTTTTATCACCTTCATACGGTCCGATCACTAATTAGGATCATGCACATCCCTATTATTTAATCAACAATTAATATCGTTTATACAGTCCAATTCGGAAATGCTATACTCTTTTTTGCAATTAGAGTTAGCGTTTAAGCAAAATGATTTAACACCATATGCCAATCAATTCTAGACACGATGCAAGGTACCTTCAGCCTAGAGCTTATTAATGTTTGACAATTTTTTACAGAAGGCGCAATAAACCTTTTGAATACATAATCTGAGAATCAAAAGCTTTGGCTTGGAAATATGTGTCTAAACCAGTCTGATCGCAGTACACAATCTCCTCCATAGTTCCAAATATAACATATTTGATCACTTTATAGATCTATAATATAAAGGGATTGGTCGCTTTTGCCTTAGAAACCTGTCTGGTAACTCATCTATCATTCAAAGTGATAAGTGACTGTCCTTGGTAAGTCAATGTACCGGTTAAACTGCACTGTATATTCATGCCTCAGGCGTAAGCGTGAAACCTTATACCCTGTCACTACTATCATAATGAAAGATGCCAAAACATGATGAAAATATAATACTTTAGTTTATATAATAATATAATTTGGGCTATATATTTGCACATTAGGGGGGGGGGGTAAAATAAATCTCAGAAAGTCGTTAAAATCTTAATTAAATCTAACTTTACCCCCCCCCCCTAATGTGCAAATATATAGCATAAATTATACAAGTCCAATGAATTCTGTCGCTCGGCATTTATCCTTGTGGCTATGAAATCGGTTTGCTCAGAACGTGCATTCAGCAAACTTCTCGACTGTTTGGTATCATGGTTGCAGCGGTAGCTGCAACCTAGTAAAGAGCGAACCACAGCCCATAGTGACTAAGAGCTAAATAACTTTAAAACGGTCTTTTTCTTCTTCTTTTTTCCAGGCCTAGCGAGTTAGTAGAACTTCATAGAGAGATACTAAACAGCTCATTCAAAAGCTATTTCTCATATGTACGTGGTTTATATAAATTCCACGATCCGCAAGTGCCATATGGCACAAAAAAGGGCACTTTATGCCATTTCTGAAGGGGTGGGGCTAGCGGGTAACCAGAACATCGTATATAGATTTATGATAGTTCATATAAAAATATTGTTCATATTTACGTTCTTTCTATAAATTCCGTCATTTGCAAGTTTCAAATGGTACTAAGAATGGCACTTTTTGTGCCATTTCTGAAGTGGAAAATCTGGGGCTAGTGGCTACCAGAACTTCTTAGAGTGATTTTTAATCCCTCATTTGAAAACTTTTGCTCATATCTACGGGCTTTTATCAATTCTACAAGTCGTAAGTGAGATATAGCACAGAAACCAACACATCTGGTGCCACTTCTTAAGTGGAAAATCTTGAAAGTATAAAACGGTATAATTGTAATAATTATGATCCAAAACCCTTAACTGGAGGTTTGCAAGAACACCTTTCGCATGTTCCTCCTACAGGCCCCCTTAATAAGCTACGCAATTAAAGTCCTACACACACCAATATATTAAATAAGATTATTAGAGACGTGGTTCTCTTATTATAGCGCTAGACATCAAATTAGATTATCATATGTTTGATTCTTCCTTGGATTTTTTTTTCAATCATGGTTTGTACTTTCTTATCATTACTTTTTAGATAATCCACTATTTTTGCAAATGTGATGCACTTATTTTCCCAAGCATATACCAGGAAAACTCATTTTAAAGCTATTGCTCATATCTACGTGCTTTTCATTAATTTTACCATCCATAAGTGCCATATAGCACTAAAAAAGGCACTTTTGATGCCCCTTCTTAAGTGGACGAGTTTGGAAGCATAAAACGGTACCATTGCAACAATTATGGTCCAAAAAGCCTCCTCTAAACCCCCTGTTCTAAAGGCGGTAATTGAGGGTGAGGGACGTCCTTGCCCCCTTATTTTTTGCTCCTGCCTAGGTTTTGAAAAACACCTTTTTTTTGGTTATTTCATTGAAAAAGGCACTTTTTTCATTTGAAAAAAATGGGTGGAAAAACGAAAAGTACACTTTATGGGAATGTGCAATCAAATCAAATTTATAAAAAGTGACTAGGCATAAATACAAGTCTACAACCTTCTAAATGCGCCCTTAAACAGCTTCATAAGCTTTCAACTGATACTAAGGAATGACATTAAAACTTAAAACGAATAGAAATTATTCCGTATAAATAAAATGGATCATGGCAGGATTGTTTCTATATTAAATTTGAATAAAAAAAGCAAAGATTAATCTAAAAAAAAAAAGTTTTTCCAAGGGAAGTAAAGAGTGAAGTTGAAACTTAAAACGGACAAAAATTATTGCTTCACAGCCTAAGGATGTATTTATGTATTCATAGCATATCTAATATATATCAATCAAACTAGTACAAATACACCAACTAATTATGTTTCCCTGTGTTTCTAGGATTATAGAAAACTAGCGCTTTACTGAAAACACAAAATAATATAGACGTTTTGGTACAGTAAAATCAAACCAATGAAGGACACTTTTTACAGAATAAAACTATTATCAATCCCTTTTAGGATCAATCCCTTTTAAGATAAATAACAATTCATTTTAGGATTGTTGCTTTATTTTTATTTTATTTTTTCTCGTTTAATTTGGTATCACTTCTGCACGATGGCTCATTTCAATACTTAGCTGTCGTTTTGGTTTTAAAAATAACATGTCATGATTAATTTGTATAGACAAGTTTGAAGTAAAGCCATCTTGATAGCATTAGGATTAGGACTATAGACTAGCTTTAGAATTTGTATCATAGCTTGAAATTCACAGTTGTATAGAGACAAATAACCATATTTCCAGACTTCATATTATGTCTTATTTGATCTTCATTTCAAGTAATACTAAAGTATGTTTCTTACATTTGAAGATTGTTTATTAATCACTATTGATATTATAGCTTAAATCACTATTGAATATTATTCCAAAATGCTACCTGATAAATCAATCCAATAATCTGTATGCTGTTCAATGACTTTGTGGTTATTTAAAAAAATATTTACTTCTACGCTTGTTTTAAGGATGATTTTAACTGTATATGGAAAGTTGCTGAGTCAAAACTGGTGTATTAGAAAGAAAAAACTATTAGATTATATTGTTTTCTTCAGGCTGCATACTCGTTATTCACTCCCAAATCAATATTCCTGTTTTTAATACTTGATTTTTGTGTTTTCAGTAAAGCGCTAGTTTTCTATAATCCGAGAAACACGGAGAAACATAATTAGTTTGATTGATATATATTAGATAGGCTGTGAAGCAATAATTTTGTCCGTTGTAAGTTTCACTTCGCTCTTTACTTCCCTTGGAAAAACTTTGTTTTTTAGATTAATTAGGGAAAGAGACTGGAACACAATTGCAATGTTTGCAGTTATTGTATTTGGAAAGACCGTGAATGGAAAAAAAATATACGAAATGGAAAAGATACAGGGAAAGGCTTTTCAGCTGTGTAAGAACTTTTGTTTGTAATTATTTTATGTCTGATGCTTAATACATTCGTCTTCTATTACCGTAAGGACACAGGCATATAAGAGACCCGTCGATGTTAAATATTCATGTGAAATAGTTTACTGGGATGGATTTCAGGTTTGACCTCCCCACACATCAAAAGTATGGGGAATCTATAAAATAAGGATTGCTGAATTATATAATGGGAAAACATAAAATGATTTTCTATGTTGATCCCCTATAATTCGTCCTTTAATTAACTCCGGAGTATTACCTCTGCTACAGGGAAGAACAACCACCATTCCTATAAGAAACATTTCAGTGCCTCTTGTTCAAAGACTATTATAAAAGACTACTAGACTAGCATCATTTGTTGTATCCTATGCAAAAATGAAGTCAATTTTTTTTTGGGGGGGGGCGAACACTCAAGTTTTTTTTATACTAGTTTAGTATCTTAACTGTCTACTGTCTTGAACTAGTTTATTGTTAAGTTTCTGCTTTTCTCCCCTTCCCGTCAAAAGTTCCTTCTTTTTTTTTCACTGAAGGAGGATTTTACAAAGAAGATTTATACAACAATCCACAAAAAAATTTGAATGGTTGCAATCTTCTTTCATTCAAACTTTCTCATATTTCAGACAATAAAAAGAAAAAAAAACGGTAATCGTCTTGAAAATGTCATTTTTCCCCAACTAAAAATATCTCTGTTTACTCCAGCCAAGAACCACAGCCAGTCACTTAAAACACTTCAAGGGTTCCAACAATAATATACAAGCAAATCAAGCGGTCATTCCGGCTAAATTTTGTGGGAATCAGGTCCCAGAAATACAATTTGATTATGGAATTAAAAATGTGATTCAGGTTCACATTTGCAAGGCATTATGTCAGTTGGTGATGGTGAAGGAACTGCTGGACAGCAATGTGTCTACATTTTGAGGAATATTTTAACTTTCCTTGTTTCACATATTGGATTGGTATCCCTGGTTGTTGGATATTGTATCATTGGAGCCTTTACATTTGAGGTAAGCTAATTTCAGTATTTAAGTTGCAATCCTTAATTGTCTTTTAAAAAGTAATTTCTTAACTACTTGCAAAACTTGTATCATTGTTATTTGTACTTTTTCCTTTTATTGTACCATTTTTATGCATTGCCACATCAAGGGTGGTAAGAGCCTGGTTACCAGAGAAAATGGGATAATAAATAGGAATGTTGGTTTTATGGATTTTTTTAACGAAACTAATCTCTTACGATTAATCATTTTAAGAAACTGCACTCACTGGCAGGGGAGAATCTACAGCATTTTTATTGGGGGGGGGGGCAAGAGGGATCTACTTTCGGATATTCAAGGAGCATGAGCTATATAATAATTTTTCCTCCACATTTCTGGGGGGGGGCAACTGCACCCCCTTGCCTCTCCCAAATGACGCCCCTACTGATAGGCTATGATTAATTATAAGCAGAATTGTGAACTTATAAGAACCGATAGTTTTGTGAGTGCAGAAGGCTTAGATTCTACATTGCAGACTTGCCGTCTATTGTTTTGAAAGGTCAGCTAAGGATCCACTTTAATTAATACTTTCCTTAGCTTGAATTAAACGATTATTGATGTGGATGTGAGCAGGGGGGGGGTATATTTTGCCTCTGAAGTTTTTGCTTACGTTGGTTCTAAGTTTATGCTGCAAAATTTATATACCAAACGCTGCGATTAGCAATTAACCGTTTTATCATTTTTTTTAGGATCCTAGGATAGAACTAAATTATCCATTTTTGTTAGAGTTATTACGGGATTTTGTTCGGCATGCAGGAATGCATTGGATTTATATTTGTTAAATGGGGAGCTTATTTTAGTTATTTTTTTGTAACGTGTTTGCTAAATAAAAAAAAAACAATTTTGATCGTCAAATTTTTGTTTGAAATTGCGATTATTATCTTCTGGCCATATTTTGACTGGTTTTATGCATTATCTGTCATACTACTTTTTACTGCTTTTCGTGGCAAAGAAGAATAAACAAACGTGACAAATGTATTTATACGAACAGATTTTCAACAATTTCGCACACAAAATTATAACTAGTGACATTAACGGCATGTTGTCTAGTTGCCACGATCTCATCGAATTGCTTATTACAAAAATTCATTCGACTATAAATCTTAGATTCTGTTTAATTGAGGACATTATAGGCTTTAGAGGCAGAGCATGAACTAGAAGTGAAGAAGAAAATGTCAACTTTCCGTCATGAAGTTACGGAGGATCTTTGGGACATTACGGGTAGCATGCCAGTTTTATTTCAAGACAATTGGACCGTATCTGTTACTCATAGATTGAAGGTATGTACTTTTGATATTTGTTCAAGTTTTTAGCTTGTGTCACCGTACCCAAAATTATATTTTAGGCTTTTCAGAATGGAAGTGATCTTTTTAAGCTTTTTCAGGAAATACTTTATGATTAAAATGAAAAAAAAAACAACTATGTATATATACTTATATACGTAAAGATTTCTTTCCGCTGCTAACTTGTGTATAAATTATATCTAGAACGCTTATACGTAATAATATACGAATATTACACGTAAAGATTTCATTACGCTGCTAATTTGTGTATAAATCATATCTAGAACGCTTATTTGGAGCACCAACTGAGGTTGTTTTTACCCATAGAATGTTCAATAAATGAGTTCTGCTTCACGTCGCTCCAAAATTCCGCTAGTTCTTACAATCTAAATATAAGAACCGCTTTATTATGTAATAAGATTAACTACAGTTAGTAGGGTTTTTTTTCTTGCGTGCTAGGTGTGTGTATGGGGGAGGGGGTGATCTTACTTGTTCGTCCTAGTTATTGCTTTCCTGCTACAAACCGATCTGGTAGATATTGGTTCTAAATTCTAATTTATTATGAGATTTATTATGCATAAACTGTTTGTAAATAAATAACTTACGTAGCCGATTTCTTGAAGGGCTATTAATGACTCTTACAGTCTGAAAATCAGACTTGATATTACTTGTATTTAGTATTTTCTGATCTCACATCCGCTCAATTTAACCAGTGTTTCTCACAAAGTAACCGTAACACAACCTTACTTATGTGCTTACTAACTAAATTAAATTTCCGATACATATTTTTTTACGTTTTAGTTTTAAAGACCTTCATTGAATTGTTGTGCTGTTATGTGTAGCCTAAACGTGTTTGATCAACTTTTCAAATTATATAGGAGAAAGACAACTCGAATTGGAATGTAACTGAAAGGTGTTTTAAAAAACATTTCTAATGAAACAAATTTGCTTTTTTCAGTGGCAAAATTGTAAATATTCTATTTATTATAGCTTTCTAGGAAATCAAGCACATATTTTTAACCGTAATAGGATTTTACCAGAAACAGAGAAAAAATTGCACAAACGTGTTTGTTCCACCTTTTTGATTGTTTCTTTGAGACTTTTGATTCTTTTTGAAACAAAGTAAAAAACCTGGCAAAATATCAATTAGAGGATCGTAAAAGCCCGAAAGTATTGCAACAAGATCTACTCTTCTTGATATCTGGTACTGCCAGATACTGCCAGATACTGATATCTGGTACTGCCAGATACTGCCAGATATCTGGCAGTATCTACTCTTCTCCGACAGTGTCAAGGGTTGCAACCTTGGTATAACCAATGACTCAAAGTTGTTGAAAAGGTGACTGAAAACGACTATTAAAAAGAGCACAAGGCACTCCAATTTCCAATTGAATGAGCGCTTTTCGAAGTTTCTACGACAACTTCTTCGATACGAAGTGCCCTGCTCTAAAGGAAAAAATTAATAAATAATACATTGTGCCAACATAGTTCTTATATATCCCCAGGGCATAACGCAAAACCCTTGCCCTTAGGGTTATGGGGGATTGTCCTCCTCTTTACTTAGTCCTCGTTTCTTGTCTTGTTCTAGAGTGTCCCGTTCTTTACGTAGGCAGATCGATCGTGCTGCTCCTCTGTCTGTCTCTCTCTCTCTTTTTAAGCTTTTTCAGGAAATACTTTATGATTAAAATGAAAAAAAAACAACTATGTATATATACTTATATACGTAGTAAAGAGTACGTAGTAAAGAGTAACAAAATGATATGCACGGATACTATGCTAAATATATACGGATTTTAGCCGCGTACACTCACAAGGATATTCCCTAACAATGAGGCGTTACAAAGTAAAAGAAATTTGCTTATTTTCTTATCAAAGGAAACCATACTAAAATGAAATTAATCACACTCTGTATGTCCTAAACACAAGAAAAAAAATATATACATTTTTTCTACCGGAATATTGGTGTATTTGGTCAACAGACGTCTTTTTTTAATTTTTTCGCGCCGTTTGTTTTCAATTCAGGCTCTATTAAGGAATCGTTATGCTTTTTTTTCTCTTTGAAATTAGTACACGCACTTGATTTTTTTTGCCGGGGGGGGGGCAGTCAGTCTCGAAGTAAAAAAAAACAGAGGAAACTATGCTAAAATAGGAAATTAGCGTAATATCATAAGAGTAATGATAAACCAACGGAGACTGGCCCAAACGTCCCCTTGGATAGCCTATGTCCCTGTAATAATACATAATTGATTATTTTCTTCGAGAAATTTGAGCTTACATTGATCGAAGCTATGAAGAAAAAAGGATGGGATGGAAGTGAAGATCTTGAGGACCTTCAATGGACCTTTGGTGGCTCCTTATTTTACTCAATTATTCTCATCACCACTATAGGTTAGTACCTTTTCTTCTGTCAAATCAACTTTTGCCCGTAAAGCATTGTTTTTACAACACAAGACTGAAGAAAATCTGAATTTCAACAGCTTACCGTGATTCTAATTGACAGCACAAAGAATGCCAGTAGTGTTGATTCACATAGTTCGGTAAAAATCCTTTAAAATAGTGATTAATAAAATATTATAGTTAGAAAGGTAAAATTCTCTATAAGTACAAAGTTAGGTAAATATTGAGTAGAATAAAAATGGCATCTAGTGGTATGTTCACTTTATTTGTAGGTCAATAATAGTTTCGTTACTATTATTGTTATTTGTTATTTTGTTAACGAAATAGTTAACGAAACTATTTAGCGTCTTTTTATTAAGATACATAGAATGCGGCAGTAACATTTGATTAATCCCAAAATTTGTCTAAATTACAATGCTACAATGCAAGAATTTGTGATGACTGCAGCTATAACTTTTGGCAAATATTGAGCAGTTCATATTATTGACCTACAAATAAAGTGAACATACCCCTAGATGCCATTTTTATGCACTTTCTGAACATAACAATCGCTTTTCTCGCAAGTTCAATTTTAAGCCATTTTAGGACCCTTGAAAATGATAGTTTCATTATATGTTTTTCTGGATATAAAAATGGGTTATAATATTTTTGTCAAGCTTGCTTTTTCATTATAAATCCATTTTGTGAAAGTTGTATTCACAAACATTGATTTGTCAATTTTAAATTGAATAAAAAAAAATTCAAAAGGAATCAGCCATGTTACCAGTTTCACATCTTTACCAGTTTGCTTTACCAGTTTCACATCTTTTATTTTTTATGTGGCTCTTTTCCCTTTTGATATTCAAAATCACAGGACTCGTGAGTCGCTTATAGGGGATTTGGCGAAAGAGGTATAGAAATGGTCTTGTTTGAACCGCTTAGAAATTTCTTTCAGGATATATTGGGCTTTTCACGTTTTCTTTTTTATTTCTATGGAAGGTGTTAAATTTTTTAGAGTTTAGCTCTTATGATATGTACTTTTAAAATGAACGTTTTTCTTTTCTATCTCTCGCTCTCTCTCTCTCCTCTCTATTTCTCTATCTCTACCCCTCACTCTCCCTCACCCCCCTCTCTCTCCTCTTCCTGACCCTCTCTCTCTTTCCCTCTCTCTCTCGCCAAAGTTTTTAGCACTTTTAAAAAAAGATTCCTATTCTAGTTAAACGGTCTTGTGTCTTAGAAGCCGTTCCTAAAAAATTAGAATAAAATGTCAAACTTTAGCATAAAGAGCAAGGTATCGAGGAGGGGGGCAAACCTTTCACATACAGAATAATTTCTGTTCCTTTTTAGTTTTAATGTTGCTCCTTACTTTCAGTTAAAAAAAAACTTGTTTTTTTTTATATTTAATTTCTGGTCGTTGTTCCAATAATGCCGGTAAATCTGGCTCACCCTCCATGAACCCCTCTCCCCTTCCCTCACGAGAAACTCCTCTGTGTAAATTTCCTCCCAGGTTAAACAAACCCCTCCGTAAAATTCTTTCCGGAGATCTCTATACTCGCTGAAAATCCACCCCCACAAAATTTCTTACTGACAATTCAGCCTGAAAAATTCTCCTTAGGATACTTTCAATTAAAAATAACTTTAATTTCTAATCTTTTCCTCGATCACTCCGGAAATACCCCCTTCCATGGAAATTTTTTCACAGAAATCCAAACAAATTGAAAAATAAACCCGGGTAATTCCCCCAGAACATTCTACATGCAAAATTGAATTGGAAAAGAGAAAGCAAGACAAATAAAAAGAATTTTTCCTGGAAAGTTCACCCCCGGAAATTTTACTCCCCACGGAAAATTCTCCCTAGCGAAACCCATCCCAAGCCCAAAATCCCCTCCCCCATAAAAATGTCTCTATACTTCCAATAACAAATACTATAGGTAAACAATTGGCGAATTTCATAACTTACAGGCCTTTCCCCACGGACTGTGGCGGGTCATGTTACCCCTAGAGACATATTTATTGGATCTTTCAACTATGCGGAATAAAACTACTATCTCAAAATTTTGATAGGACAACTTTTGGGAAAAAAGTGGCGTGGGAGGGGGCTTTTTGCCTTCCAATCTTTTTGGTCTCTTAAAAAGGATACTAGAACTTTTAATTGCCGTTCGAATGCAACCTCATCCGATCTTCTAGGACTATTATTTCGATGCAATGACCCCTAAAAAAAATAAATATACACGCATTTGTGATCTTTCTTCTGACAAAAAATGCAAAATTCCAGATTTTTCGTTATTTTTTTTTAACTTCTGGAGAAGGATTTTCTGATGCGTTGAATCTGATGGTGTGACTTTCATTAAGATTATTTGGCTTTTAGGGGGGTTTCTCCCTTTTTCAAAAATCAGGCAAATTTCCTCAAGCTCATAACTTCTGATGGGTAGCACTAGACTTGATTAATCTTGTATTTGGAATCAGCATAATAAGCTGATTTTTAGATGTATCTATTGATATAAAAATTTTGTCTTGTACAGTTTCAGTTACTATTGAGCCGAGTCGCTCATTACTTACAGTTCGTTAACATGAACTGTTTGATAAATAATATACATGTAGTCAGAAGAAGTGAATAAAACCTAGTAAAATCAAGGAAGTTTGACAGTCATTGCTCGAAAGAAGACATGTAAGTTTACTTGGGTAATCATGCATCAATTTACTTGCTAGTCTACCCTCTTAAAAAAAGGTTGAGTTTAACATTTCCTTTCTTCAAAAATTCAACTTTGATTTTGCGCAAGAATGCTTTCTTGACGTCACACATTTTTGTTTCCCATGGTATTTAACAGGAAATGAAGATTATTTATAAGAAACTTCAGAATTTTAGCGTATAGATTTAAAATTTAAGCATCATGAATCCATCTTTTCCCCTATGATCTCTAGGCTAAACCAAAGAATGTATCAGGTAATGCTGATAAGCATCTTTAGAAGATCAAACTGCCTTATTGAACCACAGTTATTATTTTTAAGGATATGGTCACATAGCTCCAAAAACACAGTGGGGCAAAATTGTTACAATTTTCTATGCTGTGCTTGGAATCCCTCTAATGCTGCTATGTTTAGCTAACATAGGTGATGCTATGGCTCATTCATTCCGCTTTCTATATTGGAAGATTTGCTGTTATGCCTGTACAAGGAAACCAAAAAGACCCAGAACTAGAAGAGGTCGATCCATACGGGGTAGTGGGAGATACAGGTACTTGCTTTTTTAGCATCTTTTACAACTACTACCATTAAAAATTCACGGCAGCGCAAAGCTACCTGAGTAAACACCTCTTTTATCCCAATCTATTAAAAGGTTCTCGTTTTATGCTCTTCCAAGTAGTTCTAATTTTCTTTAAATCCTTTCTTATGACCTCTTCGTACCCCTCTCGGGTACGATCTGCTTTTTGTTTGACCACAAATAGATGGCCAGTAGGGCAATCTTTGGCACCCTACCATTCTTCATCCGCAAAACGTGCCCTAGCATTCTTAGCCTTTCTTTTATTATAACCCTATAAAATGGGATCGAACCACATTTTTTCGCACTAGTTAATACCAATTAACCCCCCCCCCTATCCGCCGTAATTCAGAACACGTTCACTGCAACAAAAAAAAAAATCTTCGGGTGATTCGACTACAGTAATTATTAGGTGTTACGTACGTTACGAAACATAAACTTTCTAAGACAGAAGAAGAACTAGAAATATTTTTCGGTTGTTTGGCCATTATTCATAACTCATTATTCATACAAAGGATGTTCTATTAGATATCTAAAATGTAATGGAAAGAGTTTACATAATAAATTCGTATTTCTTAAGTATTTTTGGAATTGAGAACAGGCAATATGTTGCTTTTTGGGCAAAATAAACAGAAATAAGTAGGCACGTAAGATAAAAAAGCACTCTGGCAAAAGCAAAGCCCCCAGAAATCTTGGGACTTGTTCGGTTTTCCGAAAAATGCCATAATGGCTATGGATAATTAGCCATGTTTCCTGTTTTTTTTAAACTGGTGCCCCCCCCCCTTCTTGATCATCCACCATCGGGACTCAAGGCAGATGTATGTGTATATTCTTGTTTTTAATTATTTCTAAGGAAAACAAGACAGGGACAAACAGACAGAGAAAACAATTGAATGGATTATAAATTTAAGGATAAGGTTGAATGCTCTAAATTTTGTTCTTACAATAAAAGTTCCACATGACACCTTTTGAATCAAACGTAAATGAACTGGAATTTTGAGTCACTAAGTTATATGAAAAATTATACTATTATAATACCCATTAAATTTTGAATTTGGGAAAAACTGAAAAGAAGATGTGTAGGGGGCCTAGTTTTAAAAACAAATCAGATAACCAAAACCCAAACAAATAGCTTGTTTTTGAACATCAAAATAGCAAGTTCTTTGGCAAAATCCGGCAAATTTTGTAAAAGTAAGGGTGGCACAACTGCAGTTTGAAGTTAATGCGCCATTTTTAAAATGTCAAGTGCACATCAGATTTTGAGATTGTGAAAAGTAGAAAATCTATTTTGTCAATCGATATATATGAGCTGATAGCACTATATATTATATGGCACTAAGAGAATAAGTTGAAAGAATTAAAATGTAAAAAGTATATTTCAAGGCCGTATCTATGAGAGAGGGCTACTGGGTTTGAACCCTCCGCCGAAATTTTGTCTGACTTGCAAAAACGTAACAAAATGTATACAAAATTTTTTTTATGCGTTTTAAAGTTTTTGTAACTCCCCTTTCGCCTCCCCGAAAAAATACCCCCCGCCCCTCAAACAAAACCTTGGATACACCCTCGAGGTTTTTATTTTCGACATCCTAGCAAGGTTGGTTATGATATAGAATGCATCCAGTTCAAAATTGTGGAAAATGTATGTAAAATGTTTAGATATTGGACAGAGGCATTAGTTTCATTTCAGAATTTACGATTTGTGTGTTAGAATATATATATATATATATATATATATATATATATATATATATATATATATATATATATATATATATATATATATATATATATATATATATATATATATATATATATATATATATATATATATATATATATATATATATATATATATATATATATATATATATATATATATATATATATATACATATATTCCTTATATAATTAGGCATCGTTCCCGACCCGGATCAATTCACAGAGGGCAGCGCCATTCCCAACGCTCTGCTGATAGTGGTCGTTCTGATTCAGCGTTTTCAAGATCATCCAATTCGGCTTCAATATCCGATCAAGATCGAAGGTATGTTTACCAAATTCAGAAAAAGGTTTTTATTAGTTTTATTTTTTTAAATATCTTATATTGTGTTTTATTAAGTAATGATCTTATTTGTACCACGTGCACAGAGAGGCATTATCATGCCGTTACATTGCTTTATTGGTTTCCTAACCACTGAAATTATAAATTTTAGTCGCTGTCTTTTGTTAGGCCTATTTTTAAATGTCTTAAGGACCGAAAATACAAAAGCTATTACTCAGACTTTAGATCCAAACAGTCCTAATACTAAACTTGTTGTTTTACTCAATTTTAGAAGCCCTGAACTTCCTGGACTGACCTGACAAGTATGTGCCCAATAAGAGAGTCATACTTACTCCCGCCATTTACCCGTGCCGCAGCCATTTAAACATTTGCCTCTCAATTACTTGGACTCTCTGTCTTGGCTTGTCTCTTTCTACAATTACGCATGTCTTGATGCAACCTACAACAAAATACTTGATAACTTCAATTCTGATCAGCTCACCCTTGAAAGATTTTGTTCAGAATTTTTATTCTGAGTTTAAACGTTATTTTTAAGGTTGGAGTAAAATTGGAGTCGGCTAGAAATTAGAAACTATCAAAATTATATCCGAAATTAATTAGCCGAAAACTTGACTCATTAATAGATCGAAATTCAATTTATATATATTTTGCTATAAAATAATAATAATAAACAACTATCGTGTCGACATTTTTACAGACCAATTCAGACGCTTTGAAATGGATTTATTAGGATCAGAAACTTATATCCCAGGGGTAGGAAACATGAAAATAGGTGTTATAGAATGTATTTACTCAGGCATGAAGGATGAGGTGCAATGAGTAGGTCTCATAATGATTAAAGAAGCTGACAAATCTTGTGTAGGTTGGGAATGTATTAATAATAGAACGCTAGTTACTCATGGTGTCACTAAAATGAGCAGGGTATCAGTCATAGTAATATATGTCCCTCTAGAACCGACTGAAGGAGATAGTAGTGACTGAGATGAATTTTAATTACTGCCACAGGAGCAAATAGACAGGAGCCCTGGTATAAATACGCCATTTTTATTAGAGGATCTTAATGCCCAGATAGGGAGATATAGGGGTTGATGGTTTCCCAGCCTAGGTAAATTTGGTTTAGGAAAACAAACAGTAATAGTTACAGAGTGCTCCAATTTTGTAGGTACAACAATCTAGTTATAAGCAATGAGTAGTAAAGCATCTAGTACCACTGCCAGTGATTGCGTAATATGCCTTACCACGGGCCAGGCATCTATATATAATCTATTCTGGTTCAAGTTTTTTCTGACACAATTAACTGAATTTCTATTTAGTGATATACAAGTTTTTTTTTAGTTTAAATCCGTCTTGGAAAAACCGGTGTATCTTTTTTAGATGGCAATTATTTTTTGTATATATTCAAGTTTCAAATTAGATTCCTCAACAGTTTTGGATAACTTATTGAACATAACACAATTGACATTTTTTGTAAGCAGTTACATAGAAAATGGATAATTCAAATCAATTTCTGGTGAGTAAAAATTTTCTCATTATTATAATAAAAACAGAAATTGTCTTGTCGTTAAGTTAAGGAAGAAATTATTTCCTTAAAATAGAAATAAGGGTACTTTTATAATTAGAAGCCTATTGTTTTTAGGAGCTGAAACCTCTAAATAATTCTCTTATAGGTTGAAGCTTACGGCGGCTTTTTTTTTTTAGGGCTGTTTTTGAAAATAAATCAAGGCCCCTCTGCAATTAACGTTTTATTTTTTTAAATTTCAGTTAACCATTTTATTGATTTTTTTGTAAAAATTGCTTATCTCTATTTAAAAAAAAAATGTTTTACACTACTTTAAATGCCTAACATAAACTGAATTATTTTCCAAACCCAAAATGCATTTTTTTTTCAAGGAAGTGGACACATGCAATACCCCCCCTTCTGAAAAGAGGGCAAGATATAGCGAAGGTATATTAATGCAAACTGCAAGACCTTCAGTTATCAAATT